>NC_044002.1:4262500-4305000 GCF_902150065.1 Myripristis murdjan
GAAGCCAACGAGTTCATGCAAGCTACAGCAAACCGGGGAAAGCTGCTTCTAGTCTCTCTCTTAATGCCTCAGTGTTTGACAATAGACACAGCCCAGTATGTAAAGGTGGACATAGCTAACATCATGATAGACAAACAGAAATACAACATATAGTTCAGTGACAATTTAAAAAAAGGATGGATTGGATGGGAATATTTACACAATTTCTTGGTGGGCTTGTAGGATGAAGCCTTGAAGTAATAATCAGCAACGTTTTTAGATATATAAAAGTCTTGCTATCACTGATTGAAAGGCAACAGTGTAGTTTTCTTAAGGTGAAGGTCAGGGTTATCCTGGATCAACAGAGTATCATTCTTTAGTGTTACTGTGTATGTAGTAAAGGTATTCATCCTCCAACACGGATGTAGATCCAAAAGCCAAAAAAAAAAAAAAAAAAAGTGTCTTTACAATTCCACTGTTGAATCAAGACAGCGCATGTTATCTGACACAGGAGGATAACTTGCAAAGTATGTGTGGGAGAATTGAACTTTGGTAGAGTGTTGGGTTGTATAGTCGCCTGGGTGTTACATGAGTCCACATGGTGGAGAAACATCCTCTGTTGCTCTGTGCTCCTCTGGGCTGCTAACTCCAGATTCCTGTTTTTTATGTTTCTCCATTCACTTCCACAGTGCAGCACAGAAGCTCTTAAAGTAGCACTGAAGGCATAAAAATGAACGTGAACAAAGCTGGTTATGCCAGTATACATAGAAACCAGTCCCAGTACCCATTCTTTTTAGGAAATTAAATGTCTATGTGCTTGTTATTATCCTATTTGAATTGGAGAGCAGGTAACTGCCACAGAGCAACCTTGCAACAGGAAGAAACATATCACTTTCAGCATAGCAAAACAGCTTGACTGTGAAGGCTCATGCACACCTTCAGAGTAATATTCAATCATAGAGTAGAAAATAAAATAAAAAAGAATTTACGTATAGAAAAAAAATACATTGAATCTCATAATAGAATACAAAAACAAAGACTGATGCTATTTTAATTTTATAGTGTGGTAACCTTCTGCCTATCTAGAGATGTATGTATGTACGGTCCCTATTGGCCTAACCTAAGGAGGTGTAGTCTATGTTTGTTTGAAAGCGTCTTTGTTCCTCAATTCCACCTGATTAAGGTCTCAGGACTGAAACGTTGTGTTCTAAATAAAGTTTACTGCAAGTTTTAAGACAGTGTGCAGGCATCTTCTCCTCCCATAGCAAAACAGCTGCTGCCGTTCCTGCTTTCATTGGGGGACTTGACAACCGTAACCCGCCCTAGCCACCATGGCTGAACAGCAGAAGAGTGCCACCCACAGAAACACAAAATCCGTCAACAGAAAGTCCAGGGAGGCAGATGGCACCGTGCTGGACACATGGTTTGACTGACAGGTGATCCTCGGGAAGTGCAGTGCAGAAACGCAGCAGAAATGAACACTTAGCACCAGAGACCAGTCATTTGAAGGAGCTCGAGCCTCACTCCCTCAACTCAAAATACCAGTCTGCAGCCATTTATTCAAACGAGGGTTTTGGAGTTCCCCTCAATTCACTTGGCATATTATTTCACTTTGTTTTACTTTTTCACTCCAGCTTCTGTACCTTGCAACAGTCCAGCGAGTTTCTTTGCATCTCTAAATTTGAAAAACTTTCTTTGACATTTTGACAATACAACTATAAGTGGACATTCATATTAAGTGTCCCCATTTTCATGCCTAGATTAACATTTTCTTCAAGCCTTTTTGCCTTAAATTCACTGAATATAAAAGTGAATTGGTCATTAAACTGCATGCGGCGTCTAGATGCGAGCTATACAAAACAATGAATGGAGAGCTCTATTCAATATTCAGTACTCTTGAGGATATTATGTAAAAAGCCTAAGTAATCTTGCTTAATGCATATTTTCATGTAATGCTTTTAGCTGTTACTAACCATACTTTTATCACGGTGTGAGAAGTTAAAGGGAACAAAAGAGGCAGTAAGAAGTCTAAGAAGATGTGCTGTTGATGGCACTGAAAGCTGCTTTTTGGAAAACAGAAAAATAAATCCTGATGCCTAATGAAAATTGGCAGTGGCATCTGTTTAGATCAGGGATGGGCAATCATGTGCCATGGAGGGCTGATTGTATGCGGGATTTCATTACAACCAATCTTTACGCAAGCTGATTTCACTGTGTAACACATCTTCATCCACAGAGGAAAAACTAATCAGTGAAGAAAGCTGCTGCAGTGTTGGACCGGAATGGAAACCCGCAGACTCTCAGACCTTCATGGGATGACAACCCATCCGTGATTTAGATGTGAAATAAACAGTGGAAAAACTGAAACTGAAGATTATCTATATTTACAAAAGGTGCCACTTTTTCAGATGCACCAAACCAGAAAACATGAGAAATTCAATAACCAAAACACATCTGTACTTTACTTAATGATATATTATTAATATGATGAAGTATTCACAAAATAAACTGTGTATTAAAGGGATAGTTCACCCAAAATTTCATTGAAGACATGTAAAAAAAAAAAACAAAAACAAAACTTTCTTCAGAGTACTAAAAACAGCTGGCATGTAATGTTGTGGCTAGCTTGTTTTCCTCCACTCCCCTCTGCTACATTTCTGCTACATTTCATCAAACTCAGACTTTGTTGATTTAGCAGTGTGAGTGATTTAAGGCGGTTATTTTTAAGAATGTTAGCCGGGGGAAGTCCACCTCAATGCCAGGAGGCTAACAGTTTACATTTGGAGCATCCAGTCAGTATCCAGCACTCAGTAACAATGAGAGGAATATAGCACCACTGCTATCCTACATTACAACTAGGGTGAAATAGTAAGTGAAATGATCTTATATTTTTCAAAATGTGTGCTTGCTTTAATTTAGAAATTTGAAATATAAACCTTCACTGCTAAGCTGCAAATTTGAATTTCAGTCTTGTTGTATTCAAGAAGGACTGCTGATGAAATTCATGGCAGAATTGACTTCTAGAGTCCTGAGTTGTGATTAGTTTGCATGGACTGCTGCAATACAGTGACATATTGCAGTGTAATCTGAGACATTACAGTCACCAGCATTTGATAATAATTCACCAGCACTTCTCTGTATGTTTGAAATATCTATGCTTGCTACTGTTACTGTATGGAAGGATTGAAGGCAGGAGCCAGAAGTTACATTCTGATATGTTGATCATTTTGGAGTAGGTTTGTGTTTAGTAATGGGCGTTTAGTGTTAAACTGTATGGAACTGTTTGCTCTCAGGTTGTGCACACAGACGAGTGGAGGGTCACTCAGCTAGTTAGTGAAGTAAGTTAAGGTTGATTCAATGTTCCCTTTGCCAATAAATCATGTAAAACACGCAAACATGGTGGTGATTTGTTTGCTACCAGACTTTACCATTTTCACTGTGAACCAGCTGTTGGGTAAATGGATCAAGCTGCTCGATTTTTCCTGTTTCTTTTTATTTTAAATTGTCAAACCAGCCCTGTCCTTGTGCTTTTGTTTTGTTGAATTTAGCAGACAGAAACCAAAAGAAGCCCAAGGTGCCTTGGTTGAAGTGCTTTTGCTTGCAGCCTCAAACACATTTTTAGCCACAGGATGCCCAATTTAGTGTACTCAGATTGTACATTATGTACCAGTCAGTCATACAGCTCCAGTTGGTGCTGAAAGTTTGATAAAATGTCTGCAATATCAAGGAATACAATATCTACACTGTCAAGGCAGCAACATAAGAGTGTTATTTTAATTTAAGAATGCTATATGTAATTGATGGGTTGGGCGCTGAGACAAAATTATGAAATATGAGGAGAGTGGTCATCACTTGGAAGTCCAAGGGAGGATATTCACACAATATACTTTTTTTTTTTTTTTTTTAGATACTTTGTTCCACCAACCTCATCAAAATGTCATACTTGGTTGTAGACCACCTACTGCTCGTGTAAGTCCCTCTTGACTGGACCTTAGATATAGTTAGACAGGAATTTAGATATAGTTTGGATATTGTATAATCCAGCACTGTATGGTATAAAAATGCTGTATCATTTCTATTTGAATTCAAAAGCAGCAATAGTACACAGACGGATTGAGACCAATGGAGAGAATTGATACATCAAGGATTGGACACAATGAAGCAGAAAAATGAAAACCTTCATAGACGAATGGAGAGAGATATAGGAGGATATATTGATAAAGAAAGTATATACATGCAGATGTGTTTTATAAAGACGTGAATATATCAGATTCATAGAAATGACAGGTTGATTATGTTGCCCTTTGAGATGGAGTGCATGCCTATGTGTGTCACTTATGAAAGCTTCGCCTTGTCAGTTAATGTGCTGATGCTCTTCTTCTTCAAGAAAAAAAAAATGGCGATTTCTCTCTCCCTCATCTCATCTCCTCTATTGTGTCCCAGCATTCAGATGGGTACAGGATGAGATGAGAGTATCAGTTTGTATTGAACATGGTTGAATGCAGCGCTGATGAAAGCTCGCGCTGATAATAGCTTTTTCATTATGTCCTTAGCCAGGCTTGGCATTTCATTTTCTACCAGAGAGAGAGAGAGAGGGAGAGAGAGAAGTTCTTATTTTCACCGCTTTGGTAGACACAGTATTTTTTGACTGGAGTTTGAGTTTATATTTGAAAATTTTTTTACAGCACTTCTGCTCTATTAGACTTTGTGGAGAGACCAGTGGGGAGGTAACATCCGAAAAGGGTTGTACCCAAAGGTGTACAAAGGAATTTCAGATTGCTGGGGTGTGTATAAAGAATTCTGACAATGAAAAGGTTTCATCCTATTCTGGTCACAGGCGTTCTTCGAATTGTGGCAGAACGATAATGTGAAAGGAAGTAAGATGTCCTCTCACTCCACAGGCAGTAAAATCTCTTTCATAAGTCCATATCAGGATCAGCAGGCTTAGTCCACTCAGTCTTAATTCATGCAATGAATTAAGCTTTTGCAAGGGAAAATCGTGTAATCGTGATCAAGAACAAGAGTGTCCCCTCCTCTTCCTACAGTGATCCCCCGGGTCAGGGAACTCCATCAGTATGACTGAAAGGTTTACTCCAGACAGAGAAAGAAGATTTGTAAATTCTCTAGGGGTGACAAAGAGCCCTAGAAAACGGTAGAAAGAAACCTGTTTCACACATTTATTGCATTAATGACCATGTTTAGTCCTCTGACTTAGTCATGGTGTCCTTGCATCCTTGGTTGTGCAAGATTGGAAGCCCTGGCCTCATGAGTACATTGTGTACATCTCAGCCATCCGGTTCACAAGGGCGTCCCTTGGGAGAGTCTTTGGATGAAGTTAACATGGGTGTAAAAGAGCAGTCTATTATCATTCAGACTGCCCCCTCCCAATCCCCCCCCTGCTCTAAGGAATGTAAATCATGTTGAGTTGAACCAGATGTTGGTGCCCCGACTTACCCAGCAATTCATTCTGACCCCCCCGTGCCCTTCATGGTTTCGTGTGGGGTTCAGCAAATGGGGGTCTCTAACAGGCCATACAAATCCTTCAAGAATGGCAATAGGTTGAATTTTGCACCATTAATAAATATCTTCAAATATGACCATTTGAGGGTGGGAATGTCTCTGAAACATAATGTAGTCCATGGTAGCCCTTTGCTTTCTTGGTGACCCTGTGGTATAGCACTGTACCGCACAATACACATTATGAGTCACTCGGTTCACTTTTTAAACATGTTTTTCTTAAGGTTTGTTAAGGTAGCCCAAAATGGTGACAACATCTTATCAAATATGGGTCCGCAGCCTGATGTGTATCAATTTGGGGGTCCTTGACGCCAAAAGGGTTGAGAGCCACTGGCCTACAGGATAGACAAGTGGCTGTTTGACTGCAAGACCATCAGTCTGAACCCTTGTCCTAACTAGAAAAATATGAGTCGGGAGAGTGAAGGAATAACTCTTGTCTCTGAATCAGCAATGATCACTGCAATGAGTTTGCTTTGAACAAGGCACTAAGCTCCCAGATGCTGTAATCCCAGTGGACAACTGTCCATGTCCATGTTCCTGCACTGGGCAGCACCAAGTGACTAATAAGTACAAGTCTGGGCATCTTCCAAGTATGAATGTATATGACTGAGAGACTGTGAAGGAGGGCGGTGTTCTGTCAGCTTTCCCTGGATAAATAAAGTAAGGTCATTCCACTTGTTTGAAGATAGTGTCTTTTGATTTGAGAGAATTATTAAAACAATATTGAGTTGTTGTGGGGCGATGGGAAAAGAGAGCGAGGTGGGAGCGAGTGACATGGAGGGGAAGGGAGGTATAGAATATGAAATAAGGGCGGACAGATATAGAGAGGCAGTAAATGAAGTTTGGGATTTGCTTCTTTATTGCTTTCAATATATTGATATTGTTTTGTCTGGCTTAGCTTTCTCTGCCCTCCTCTCTATATTCCAAACATATCTGCTTGTAAACAAAGAAATGTCTCCTCAAACAACAATCTATTCAGTTTCCACTTCATTTCTGAGCACTTGGTCTAGGTGGCCTTCACTATAGTGCATACTGATAGAGAAAGATTCACCTTTTTTCTATCAGTACTGAACAAACCCCTGCAGCTCTATTGAGTTCCTGTGCTCTCATCTCTTTTTGCTCCTGTCTTTCTACCTCCTCTCTTTTCCCCTCTGTCCTTCTGTCCCTCATTTCCTTTACTTTGCTTTTGGTGCACAACCTCTGTAACAAACAGGTATTTGTAGTCTGACCCTCACAATGTGTTTTGTACTGAAGCTGCTGATGGGTACTATTTGGTGCCAGTGTTCAGTATCTTAAAAGTGGGGCTGGACAATGTTGACAATGTTTCGCTATAATGATATAAGACCAGTTGTGGTCTGGGATTTTGGATATCATCATATTCTAATATGGCATAAGCGTTGTCTTTTCCTTGTTTTATCGGCTGCATTACAGTAAAAGGATGCAATTTTCTGCCTGCAACCTAATAGATTTAAGCTATTTTTTTGTCTCTACCAGCTTGGTCATCATATCTGCCTTACTAATGAATTTTATCAAAAATCTTGTGTAAATATTTGATGAAAACACCAGTAGTTTTTTTTTTTTTTTTTTTTTTTTTTTCGAGTAATCATTTGATAAAATATTTAGACTAATAATAAATGTCTATTGCACCCAAAGCAGTGCCTTCAAAGTACTTCCTTAGTCTGACCAGCAGGCAACAGTGCTTTAACTTACAAAACCTGAAGATTTTATTCACAAAACAACTGCAACATTCAAGTCAGAGAGCTTCGGGCTACAGTAAGATTGCAAATTTGAAGTAAGATTGACACAATGATACGTAAAACATGGCCCAACCAATCAAACAATCATAAACGGACACATGATGACATGTCATTACCACTTAAAATTGCACTGGATGCCAACCAGCTGATGTTTAAACAGGTGCTCATTTGCACATTGCAGTTTTTTTGTGAATAAATTTGGGAAGTTTTGCAAGTTTAAGTAGTGTGTAGGGTGACCTCCTTTCTACATTTGGCCTGTTTTTTTCCAACACACCTACAGACCGACGTCTTAGTTGTGTGGAAGTTGTTCATTTGCATTTTGAAGTGATATGTAACTGAGAAAAGCACAAGTTTCCTGGCATTTGTGAATCTAAAACCAGCTGATCTTTCTTACTTGATAAATGACTGAAGTATTATCGAAATTATAATAAATTAATTTTCCGTCATGCAACTAATTGATGAATTCTTTTAGCTCTTGGCTTTGATAAGTTCCATATATCCGTGTAGCCACGGTGTCTGTGACCCTGAAGCCTGTCACCCTGCAGAAGAGTTGCACAAGGCAACACTGCTGACCAGCACTTAACTTTAGAGAAAGATTTGCTCTGCATGCCTTTGGCCTCAAAAACAAACTGTTTTACAGTGTGTATGGTGTGTGTGGCCTGGTCTGTTTGCTGATTGCACATGAAGGGAGTGAGGAAGATGAAGATAGTTGGATGGGTGTTGGAGGAGGAGGAGGAGGAGGATGAGGAAGAGGGACAGAGAGGGAGGGAATGAAAAGAAATGGTGACTTTGGGAAATGGGTTAAGAGGAAGTTGAGGGTGTGTTTTTGAATGTGTGCATCTGATGGTTCACAGCTGAGACCGTTTGTTGTGTCAGTGTGGGAATTTACACAGTGTGTGTGTGAGTGCGTGAGTGTGTGTGTGTGTGTGTGTGTGTGTGTTGACAGTGCATAACTTAGATCCACGGGGATGCCAAATCAACAACTCCTCTGTTTCCTGTCCTAATTGCTTAATTCCTATACTGACAAGCCTGTACACACACACACACACACACACACATGGAGAGCCACATCTGCAGCTGATTTAAAAATGACTTTTATTCACACATACTAGCATATATTAACAATAATGTAATAATTTCTCATTGTATTTTGTTTGGAATGTGTGTGTGATTGATTCAAGATAAAGTAATTCTGACTTTTTCTAACTTAGATGCACACATTTAATAATATATTTCATTTTGCCTCACTGGTTGCATTCCTCTCATAAGATTTTTCTCCCTCTTCGCTTTTCCTCATTTTCTTCCTCTTTCTCCTCTTTTCTTTCCGTTCCCTCTTTTCTTTCTCTCGTCCTCTCTCTCACCCATCAGTCTACCTCTCCACATCCTTCCATTTCATTCCTTGCCTTGAGTCTTTGCTTTCTATCTATCCATCCATCCATCAGTGTTTTTGTCTCTTATCTGGGTCAGGGTTATTGTTACAGTGATGATGTCCTTTTTTCCTCAGCAGCTGCCTCCAGCTCTTCCTCCCTGGCATGATGGGAGATGTAGTCTTTTTTAGCTCCATCTCCCATGCAGGCTGGGTTTGCCTGCATGGGAGAGGGAGCCTCCTCCCAGTTGGTTGGTGTCCAAAAAGGGGTACTCAGGGGACATCTTTACCAGATGCCCAATTCAACTGGCCAATCTGGAGGAGCCATGGCTCTGTGCCAGTGTCCTTCCAGATCACTGAACTCCTCACTCATTTGGCTGCTCCCGTCAGTGATCGTATACTTGTGGTCACCACCTAGAGCTTGTGATCATAGATGAAGGTCAAAATGAACATCAGTCTCACCCGCTACTCTAAATATAACTGAAACATGAACTCCTCCACTCGGAGCAACTGCTCACCCTTCAACTTGATGGAACTGACCCTAACCCTTCTTAACCCATTTGGAGATGTTGACCCTCATCCTAAATCTGTCAGAAGCACATCACAGATCCAAGCCCGATGAAAGTAGAAGAACAGTATTATCTGCAAATAACAGTATTACTGCCAGTATTACTTGCCAAACTGGATGCTCTGTAGACCTCAGGAGTATCTTCATATCCTGTCCACCGATGACAGAAACAGGACAGGGGACAAACAGCAGCTCTCCCAAGTAATGAGTAATATTGTTTTCTTTATTTTTCATTTCAAAGACAATTAAGATTCTTTGCTGAACACATTATAAAAACAAAAACTGTTAAGTTCAGCAGCACAAAACAAGATGTACAAGCAATACCCAATCAAGACAAAGGACAGAACGAGGAAAAGAAGAAAAAACAAACCTATCTAACGAATCTTACGGTGATGTTGATTGCTTAAGAGTATAACAATGACTACATTTACCTGGATCAAATAATCTGACTATTGGCCTTATTCTAAATAAGACAATAATGTGAGTAATTTGTATGTATGGGTTGTTCTTACAGCTATTCCATTCATATTTCTATTTCTATTAAGAGCACATCCCAATTTAGCCTGGCTTTACCAAGCACTACTAAAGTTATGTCCATTTCACAAAAAATATTAAGCATGCAGTGTGTTTCCACCCCAAAACAGTTGAGATTTTTTGGTTTTATTGTCATGAATTCATGGATTTACCATCAAAGTGACTAAAAGAGCATGAGCCATCAAGTAGTTGGATCTCTGTTTGTGTCACAGTCTGCTGCAAAAACTCAAATAGGATGTCATGCTACGGTTAAGCTGTCCATTTGGCTGAAATGTCCTTCAGTAACGTGACTTAAGGTGGAATACTCCACATTCTCAAATCTGAGTATTGCTTACTCTGACAATGACCTTATTTGGGTTAAAGTAATAAGAAAATACAGCTTTGGACATTTCAAATTCCAAGTATTGTCTCGACCAGGTTAGTGAGGATTGTAGTCAGTCCTAAACATAATCAGTTCTTTTTCAATGTTATGGTCATAGTCCTCAACCTGCTGGTAACCAAATGTCCCCTTTAATGCTATGAAACTAGCAAGAATGCTCCTGTGCTCTGTCATGTTTCTGTGGCAGAATAAAGACGTCTTCCACTGTTTGTGACAGGACAAAGTCAGTATTAGTCCCCCTCCATCAACTGGAGTCTCTTTGCAGCACCTTGGCTGTCTCTAAACACTCTTCTTTCTTTTTAAAGATGGCAACCATCATCCCTGTCTGTCAGTCCTAGGACACACTCCTGAAATCTATGCAGCGTTGAATAAACATGTCAACTACGGACACCACCCTGGTGTGATGCTACTGAGGATCACTCCATCTTTGTTTCAGTGTATGTTCAACTGTGTACTGAATAGAGAGCAGTGACATGCTGAGCAGGAATTTTTAGCATTTTGTTTGTATACGTGTATGTGTGTGTGTCTGTGTGTGGGTTAGTAATGTAAGTCTGCTTGCTGTTTTTGTCTGTGAACTGGGTTGCCATTGTTTGACCATTTCTCTTGGCACATGGCGTGTGTGTGTGTGTGTGTGTGCGCTTAGAGCCTGTGGTTTTGTGAAATAGAGGTCAGACAAAGAGCAGAGGGCATTCCCGCCAGCAATCTGGACCCGCTGTGTGTGCGTATGTGTGTCCTCTGCCTCAGTTTTTATTTTTATGTACAGTATTTTTAAGTGCTGAAAAATGAATGAATACTGCCACTACTGCTGATAATGAGTTAGTAAAAGTAGAAGATTCATATTGATAAATCTATTATTTACAAAAACTTTTTTTAATCAAAATATTATGAAGCCTAGCTGTTTACCTTTATCATTCCTGCCTTTTACCACCATATGGAAGAGAGGGAGAGTGAAAATGAAAGAGGTCAATGGAGGGTGAGGTGGAGCGAATGACAAATAATAAACCACCAAAAGGTTAATAAAACTCATGGAAACCTCTCTGATATTTTGAGGTGTCCAGGGGATTATTGTCAGATTTTTATTTTGATTTGAAAAAACATCAGATTTCAGTCCTTCACATCCAATCAGGGAACAAACACAAACCCAAAAATTTGCCAGCAAGTGGATTTTTTTTTCTTGACCTGTGCCAGGTTGAACCAGAAAGCATGGCATGGCCTGGCTTGACTCTTGTTGATTAATAGGTGACAAGGTGTTAATTTTATGATTATACAAAGACAAGAAAGTGGTGGATGCCACTGACCTGCTGGTATCCCATTCTAAAGCTAAAGACAATGTAGGGGCTGAATGATATGGTAAAATAATCATGTTTAAAGAAAGATCACCTTGTTTTTCAGAGTTGGAGACATCTTGCTTCCTTCCCGTCTCTGTAGACAGTTGCTCTCTGAGCACCATTTGCGCAGGACGTTTGTATCGGCTAGTGTCAAGCCCTGATAGGTAGCTATATGATAATGCGCTAACTGCTGTAATTGTCCTGTGTGTGGTCCGCACGACCACTAAAGCCCACAAGATGAATATTTATTGTCTTTACGCTTTTCTAGCTACTTCCTGATGATGGAAGGAGACACTGCCGACTGATGCCTCGCCATCTGGATGTTTAGACGTTGGGATGTTAGATGCTAGAGCATATGGACACACACACACACATACACACACACATCTAGACGCTCCTATCCAGAAGCATATGGCTCTTTGAGATAGAGTGGAGGCAGACTGGGCCATTCTGCTGGATACCACCAAGGGCCTGAGCATTGTTAGAAGTGCTGCCAAACAAACTTCACCAACCACACACACACACACACACACATATTCACACACACACACACACACACACACACACACACACACACACACCGCCTTGCCTCTCTCCGCTCTGCCTCACTAGCTGCTTCACTAGTTGTTTCAATGTGAAGTTAAAGGCAGCATGGGAAAGACTGGGTTTTGAGTAGTAAGCCAGCAGACGGCTGTCATCATGTGTTTAACAGTTTAACACCGAAATGGAAAACAGATACATGCAAGCTGAATTATTCAGCAGTATTTTGACATCGGCTGGTCCTGTCCAGCATTTATGTTGATGTGTTTTTGTCTCTTTCATCCTCTCATTATTCCCTACGTTCAGTTCCTTACCTTTTCTTTTCCTTTTCTTTCAAGGCTCAGTGTGCCACAAACACTGTTATCATTAAGAAATAAAACCAAAGCACTTCTCTCCTATTATCAGGAATTAAAAAGGCATTGATTTAATTCATGCCCTGACGAAGGCGCTTCATTTTCGCCCAAGCACTGCTCTAGCTCCTTGTCATTCTTCCAAGCAGTAATATCTCTTTCTCACTAATAGATAATGCCAGGTTTCTGGCAGGTTCCTTGAATTAGGTGTAATTAGCCGCGCTGGCTCAGCCAGTTCTCTCACATCAGTGTGCTTAGGTGGAACCCTGGCTCTCACCTTGATGCCAGTTGATCTGGAGGGGGTCCACATCCTTTGTGGGGGCTAACTCAGTTACTGTCACCTCGTTTTCATTTGCATTCAATGTGCATAGATTCTTCAAGTTTCCAAACCCAATGGATATAACTTACATTACTTTTTTGTGTTTGTGTAGGAGAGCAGAGTGAGGCTGTTCATGTCATCAGAGTCCAGCCAGGCCTGAACACTGAACTGGTGAGGAAAGATGAACTTCTCTTCTCTTCTCTTCTCTTCTCTTCTCTTCTCTTCTCTTCTCTTCTCTTCTCTTCTCTTCTCAGCAATCACAAGCAGCATTTCCTTTCCATTAATTGTCTTATCTCTTCTTCTCAAATCATTGTCTTTCTTTCACCATCTTTAACCCTTTGAAACCTGAAACCCAAATTTTCTGGATTTCATTCAAAATCATAGGACAAAAAATTAACTAAGTCATTAATCATGTGGAATAAAAATAATGTATATCTATATATATCCCACTATAGGGTTACACACACACACACACACACACACACACACACACACACACACACATACATATATATACATAAATATAAGGGTCGGGTCAGTGATGCTGGATGGATGGCAGAAAAAAAAGTGGAAAAAGTGTTAAAATGAACAATAAAACAAATAAGACTTTTTAAGTGGGTGAAATAAAAGGCTGCCCACGGGCTTCTGGGTTTCTGTTCATTTTTTATTGTCCCGACTTGTTCACTTTCCAGCGTTCCCTTTCCTCTCCTTTCATGCTAAAGTCAGTGGAGGTTCCCATTCCATTGGAGGATGCCATTGGCTGTTTATTTTCCTGCTTCTGAGTGTGTGTGTACGGGTTAAGGGGTTAATTGCAAGCTCCAGGCATTTTTTAAGGGCCGAATTCTTGTTGAGACCCGGCTGCCCTCATACAAACACTCACATATCAGCCAGTCACTTTCGCTCTCCCTCTCTCTCTCTCACACACATCCGGTTTCTCTCTCTTTCATATTATATTTGTCCTCTCCTTCTATCAGCGAACCCAAACCGCCGACTCTGAAATCCGCAATGTCATTCACCTTGTCAGGGCAAGTTGACAGGGGATTTGAATAAGAAGAACTTTGATACACACTCACACTCACACGCTCACATACACACAAACAGTTTACAATGCTTATAATGGGAGAGAAAAATAAGTTTCACGGCAAGAGGACAGAAATAAGAACTCACATACACACACACACACACACACACACGGTCTGTAATTCATGTAGCTTGTGGCGTTAGCTCCCAGTTATGTATGTCAACCTTGTCAGGGCAAGTGGCTTGGGGATTTGAATAAGAAGACCTTAGAATTACACACACATACACACTCGCACAACCCAAGACACCAACCTTGTCAAGGCAAGAGAACAGGGTAGTGGAATAAGACAACCTTTGATACACACACAAACAGCTTCACACACACACACTGTTTTTAGCTTGAAAATAGTCAACTGTAAAGTTATTGAATATCGGCACAGAATATCAGCAGTTTGAACCCAAAACAAAAAGCTGTATTAGTTGAACTGTTCATCCCTGCCCTCTGTCATAGAAATACATGACGTAGAATGAGTCATTCCTGTTGAGACCAGTGGATGTGATCGGTCTGATTGACTGAATTCTGGCCACTGTCTCTGTTTGGTCTCAGTCAGCCAGCTCACATTAAACCATGTCAGGATAGCGTGTGTGTGTGTGTGTGTGTGTGTGTACTCATTGTCCTCCACTTCCCTTCACTCTCTCTCTCTCTCTCTCTCTCTCTCTCTCTCTCTCCCCCCATGCTATGTTTTCCTATGTGTTTTTTGAAATAGCTCTTGTTCCCATAAGCGGCTTCATTTTCTCTGCCTTCCATGGGAGCTTGTAAGTTGTCACTCTCTCAACACTTAGGAAACCTAATACAAGAGTGTGTGTGCGTGTGCGCGCACTTGTGTGTGTGCGTGTGTGTGTGCACGCACGCATGCATGCACACACATCTACATTCGTGTGTTAAGGCGATATTTCTCTGGGCCAAGTAATTCCTCCCGCTCTCATAGTTGAACTGCTCCAACTGAAGTTGATAAGGCCTGTTCAGTTCTGTTTGCTACTTTCTGCTTTGTTTATAATAATCAGTGATTTTTAATGGCTTTCCTGCTGTACAGATATCATCAGCTCATACCAACTGAGCCCAAATAACAGTGCACACACACATTCATGTTAACTTGTGGGGACTTTCATTGTACTGTGTACTTTATACTATTAAATTTAAAATATACATACACATATCTACTACAGTCATCTCTGATCCACTAACCTAAACCTAATTCCACTCTGAAAGCAAAATTAAACTTTAGTAGACTGTTGGGTTGTATAGTTCCCTCACTTTTAGCACATAAGCCAGTGAGAACCAAGTGGATTATGTCAATATTTAAAACAACAAGTCCCGGTACCCATTTTTTTGAGGAAACTAAACTACTCTTTTCTTGTTATTTCCCTATTTAAATTGGAAAGTTGATCCAGCAAGTAGGTTTGTGTTAAGAACAAACAACCTCATAGTACTTTTACAAATCATTGTAAACATGGCAAAAAATGGGGTACTGGGTTTTTTATATTGGCAGAATCCACTGTGTTTGCGTGCGTTTATGCAGTAAAAGTGTTATTTTGGGAGCTGTTTTGCTGCACTATGGAAATAAATGGAGAGAAACACAGTCTTTTGGATTAGCAGCCCATGGGAGCACGGAGCAGCTGATGAGGACATTTCACCACCATGTGGACTCTTAACACACCAAACCCAACACTCTACCAATGCTCAGTTTAACATTGACCCTACTGATCCTAAACTAGACTCTTGCAGAAGTGAGGATGTGCAAGAGCATACACACCCACTCTGAGAGACTCTAACATTCACAGTCCGTCCATCCTCGGTGGATGGAAAGTCAGCCCCCAGCTGCTGTGGCCGTTCTGGGGCTCAGCAACACACAGGAAGACCAGCAGATGGCTCTAGAAGGGGAGGGCAGGAAGCTAGCCGAGGCCCAGGCTCAGGGTGAGGCCTCCAAGGGCCACTGTGGGGCCCCAGGATGCCTGTGAGGGGCGGGGTACAGCAGCTCTTAGTGTAATAACCTGCACGTAGTGGAACACAACAAGGTGAGACTTAAGTGATCCCCTGCGAAATTGGGTCTTTGTAGCAGGTAAGCAGTAATACGGTGAAAAATAGAAAGAAAAATGGCAAACTGCTGTTACAGAAACATGCAATTTACTATTCCAACACGTACAGTTGAATGCTGTGAATGAGTGGTATAGGGAAAAGAGCACAGCAAGCAAGACATTCAAACGATAATCTAATATAGAAGAATATGCACAAAATACATGCTACATGCCACACAGTCACAAATACATATCAAATAACATGATAAACAATATAAACATATGAATATTCATGCAGTGTTGCGTAGGTGGAAACAGTATAAATCACACCTGAAGACGTGATGTGCATATAGAAATGGAAAAGTAATGCTCATAATGTCATAAAAATGAATTAATGTTAAAAAAAAAAAAATGTAATCAGGTGTCCGTGACATATAATGAAACACATAATAACCTTTCGCCAGATCATATCACAAAAATAATGTTTTACTTCTGTTTCTACTTTAAGAAGTGAATTGCGACTTTGGGTGGAAAAATGTCATGAAATGTAAAATCCCAAATCATTTTATTGGATGATCCTTGTACTCAGTGCAGTTTCAGTTTCTCACGATGGTCTAACTTCTGTTTCAGAGGCCGGGAGGAATAAAATTCGGGGCCACACCCTGAATACTTGTGCATTTTTTGTGGAGTGTGTATATAAGATGAGAGAGTTTCATAGCAGCTTAGTGGCTCGCCTCTTCATGCGTCAACATCGTCTTCGTCACGTTCCCCTGATCTTTGTCACTTTATCACTTACCTCACCATGGCTGCTCCTGTACAGCTTTACAGATGATTTAGGGACATGTGTGTGTGTGCATGTGGGTGGGTGACTGGGTGTATGTGCGTCTGTCTGGATGGGTGGGTGTGGGTGTGTGTGTATGTGTGCGTGTATCTGGCTGGCTGTTGTGTTTGGGTTTATTCCCAGAATTGTACCACTGTGTGAAATTAGGGTTGTGTGTGGGTTTGACTGGCTTCCATTCTCGTCCAAGCACACACACACACACACACACATGCATGCATGCCAAACATCTCGGAGGACCTGCCAAAACTCTGTGTGTGTCCGTCTTTGTCATTACATTCCCATCATCAGCTCATTAATTCATAGCCTGTTCAATAGGTGGAGACTAGGAAAGGATGGAAGGAACATATGAAAGGAGAAGGATGGAGGGAAGGAAAGCAGAAGGAACAACACAGGGAAGGTAGAAAGGTGAAAGAAGAAAACAGAACAATGGTGAAAAGAGACCAAGGCAGATGACGGGGACAACAGAAAAGAAAGACGATGGAAAGATGGAGGGAAGTGATGAAGGAAGAACGAGAGCCAAGACGACCCAAAAACATGATGGAAGGAAGGGCACAAGATTGAGAGAAAGACAAAAAGAGGGTGGAGAAAAAGATTGAAAGGTGGAAAGAAAGACGGCAACCAAGGATCGACTTGAGAGAAGAAGAGGAATGAAAGAACACACAATGAAAAGAAGGATGGAAAAAAGCGAGAGAGAGGGACTGTGAGAGGGAAAAAGAGACTTACAAGGCAAAGTTGATGACTTTGAGCCGGCTTTTATCCACTGCCAACTGGAACTGTGGTGTGTGTGTGTGTGTGTGTGTGTGTGTGTGTGTGTGTGTGTGTGTGTGTGTGTGTGTGTGTGTGTGTGTGTGTGTGTGTGTGTGTGATTGAATAGCGTCGGTATCATTGCCAGTTTTTCAATGTGTATATGTGCATGGATACAAATGTCTGTGTGTGTGTGTGTGTGTGCATGCAGGGCGTGGATGAATGCATGCCTATGTGTGGTTTTGTATTTTCTTTTCTCTGCATGCCAGCAGAGTGTGGCTTCTGTCTATTCTCTGCGGAAAGCATTATACTCTTTCTTTTAGCTGCTCCAAGTTGCTGCTGGATCAGACTGAAGAAAAAGTCGGGAAGGCCGACTCGCAAAACCATCTGCAGCTTTCACTTTTAAAGTGATAATCCCCAACTTTCTTGTTTCTCTTTCTTTTCTGTTCATTTTGTCTGTTTGCTCGGTGCTAAGCTGCCATTGCTGTGGCGTTGTTGCGCTCTCACTCGTCAATCACACTGTGTCCGGCACTGACGTCCTTGGATTGTTGAAATTTCTTTTTTTGGACTCCCCAGCTCAGTTTATTCCAATAAACTGTGAATGTAAAGCCCTTCCCCACTTCCTTTGCACGAGTAGTGAATAGCGAAACAGAAAATGAAAATGTGGAGCTTTACAAAATCTCTGTTATACCAGTAATAATGCACTGATCAATGACCCATTCTTCATAATTGGCCAGTTGGCATTTCATAAATAAGTCATCAGTTATGAGCCGAGCAGTGGTTGAACTGCCCAGTCACATTATAGGCCTACATTCATTAGTTATGCTCATGTACCATTTGACAGTAATTGCATCTGGACGGAGCTCTGCCTTCGCTGCTGTTTAGGAGACATTTTGAATTTTGATTTGTCGCGTCCTGTGTGGAGAGGATTTCTCACCAGTGTTCATACCTGATATCAGAATTTCATTTGGGCAACCGTGTCTCAGTTTCTGGAGGTGAGATGCTCTTCTCTGTTGCAGCTCTACTTTGTGATGTACGCGGGTAAGACAGCTGGGTTTCAAAGGGATCATTCACTGATTTTTTTTTTTTTTTTTTTTTTTTTAAACATTTTATATTATTTCTCTTCCTCATTATGTAGGACAGTAGTGGTGCTCTCTTCCTCTCATTGTTACTGAGTGCTGGATACTGGCTGGTTGCTCCAAATGCTAACTGTTAGCCTCCTGCCATTGAGCTGGACTTCCCCCCAGCTAACATTCTGAAAAATAACCACCTTAACAATGAGAGGAAGATAGCACCTCTACTGTCCTGCATAACAGCTAGGGGGGAAGAGAAATGATACGATTTTTCAAAATGGGTGAATTATCCCTTTAAACAAATGAAATAATGCCTATGATGCCTCCTTGCCCAGGTCACAGCAGTTGTTTTCTATAGCTTTAAACACTGGCTTGCGGCTGGCCTGTGAGCGCTGAGATGGACATTTTAAATGTCACTGAATATATTTACTGTCGACTGTGCGTGCAGTCCTGTGACCCTGATGAAGATGCTGTTGCAGTTAAATAGCACTGTCTTCCACATTAAAGCTTTGCCACCTCTTCTCTAGGAACAGACAGATGTTTTCATTGTTTTGTCTCCTTTTGAGTCACGGCGGCAGCTGAATCATGAATACCTGCAGCTCATGTTTTTTGTTGTAGCTGAAATACTGTAATGTAAATGTACTACTGTACATCCTGTGGACCAACAGAAGAGGTGCAGAGTAACGAGGAGCGGGGGTATCAAAGTATCAGAGCAGATGTCCCAAGCAGACTGCTATATTTAAGCTTTTATGGACAACAGTGGGGACCCTGCCCGTCTCTGATGGGTTTAACAGCTTACTACACTTCTCCCTACAGTCTCGCTCTCTATTATTCTTTTTTCCTTTATTTCAGCCCAACCCCGATCCCTCCAGTTCCAAACTAGACTCGCTGTGTGTGTGCCTGTTGTGCTCCATGGCAACAGGTTAGGGTTTAATGTGTTACACACATGGTAGGCATCCCCATGGAGCTTCACTGACTCACCACAATATAGTAAATGGCAAGTGTCAGACTGTGTATGTGTGTGTGTGTGTGTGTGTGTGTGTGTGTGTGTGTGTGTGTGGATCATAGCTGAACACATGGTTCTTATTGGCTCATTGGTCTTCATAGACTGAGGGAGAGAAAGAGACACCATCCACCTTTCAAGAAGTTGGTCTGTTTCCATCAGCCAGATAGAAGTACAACTCAAGAAGTGTTGCTAGGGTTAAAAAAAAAAAAAAAAAAAAGATAATCCCCATTCTTACTAATGCATGTGATCATGCTTATTAATCATAATAACTGACCCTTTTCACAGCAGTCATTTTGACATGAATAGCAGGTAAACACAGGTGTTACTAATGACATTAATGAAGGTTCTGTTCCAGTCAGGTCGAACAGAGGCGGGATCCTGCTGCTTTTCATTCTGGATCACAGGAAATGGAACAGAACCTTAATTAATGTCATTTGTAACACCCCTGTTTACCTGCTTTTTCATGTCAACATGCCTGCTGTGAAAAAGGGTCTATTTGTCACCGTTTTAGGATATAAAACTTTTTTTTTATTATTATTATTGTGCCTTTTGCAAAATTCTGCAGCCAGAAATATGTGTTTCCACTCTGACTTTCCCATTAATGTCGCTATATCCAGCATTCAAATGTACAGTGATTACAGCCCAAACGTTGCAAACCTGGACCTGTTTGTGCTCATGCGGTTGAAAATCACAGTCTCTCAATATTACTAACATTACTATCTGCTTTTAAGTTCAGCAACAGTGTTTCCAGGATTTTCCTCTCTAACATTAGACTGATCCGTTCTTCTACACTTTACTTACTGCTTCGGTTTCCCCCCCAGATGCTCACTTTAGTATCTTCAATTACATGGTTATTAATTGCAGAAACATATCGCTATATAATTATCCACGATTAACTGTAGCCCTAGGTTTTCCCGTTTTTCATGTTTGATATTCCATAGAATTTTCTGATACACCAACTAATGGTCATGCAACCATGATGGAGACTTTTACATGGGAGACACAGCAGGTATGACATTTCTGGGAGGCAGTATCAGACAGATTTCAGTGTGTGTGGTGTGTGGGGGGGGAGGCAGGTAATTGATGGTGGTGGGCTCACCTCTCCTCAGGGAAGAGCGCTCGTTTTCATCTGCAGAGATGCACGGAGGAGCGTGGTGCCACACAGGAGCAGTGAGGACTTTATACGTGCAGTCAAATTTAATTAACTGGGATGTCACACCAAGGAGAGAGTGGGAGTACGCGCACACAGTCTCTCTCTCTCTCTCTCTCACACACACACACACACACACACACACACACACGTCCATGTAATGCAAGAGCACACACAAGTCAAATGAACTGACATGAAAAAAGAATGAAGTTAATACAGCTAGGCAAACACTCAAACACATGCGCACATAAACACATATACGCACAGTAACCAGCACACACATGAACATGCACACACACCTATAAACACACACACACACACACACACACACACAAGCACTACCTTAATAATCTGTCACTGTTGCATTAGTCCCACCTTTCAGACCAACTGTTTGCTTCTCAGCTCCTGCACATGAATGTGTGTGTGTGTGTGTGTGTGTGTGTGTGTGTGTGTGTGTGTGTGTGTAACTAGGCTGTGGCAAGTGACAAGTGTTTCGTTTTTTATCCATGAGGGTGAACGCTGCCAGCGTAGTTTTTTTTTTTCTCTCATTCAACCATTCAGATATTCTATGGAAGCATCTGGGAGGATTTAATGGGAGAATAAAATTATTCTCTGAAGATTATCTTCCCTTAGAGCTACATCTCTCTCTCGCTCTCTTGCTCTCTCTCTCTCCCCCTCTGTGTGTGTGTGTGTGCGCGCACGCGTGCATTTGTGTGCATGCCCTGCATGTGAGCAAGTGAGCAGAATTATTCTATTCAACTGTTCAAACATTTCCAAGAAGCTTCAGGAAGGATTCAGTAAGATAATAAAACTACTTTCTAAAGATTTTTTTTTCTTACCCTAATAGCTAGATCTCTTTCTGTCTCTCCCTCTCCCAAACGCACACACCCCCATATTTGCTACAGGCAGGATTTTTAATCTCCTGGATCATTTTAATCTCCTGAATCATGCACGATCATCATTTGAATTAAAAGCATTTCACTCCTGTTCTGCTGCAAGTCTCTTCCCTGTTGCTGTTTTCCTGTAACAAGTTGGATGGTAGGCAAGACAGTAACTGCCTCTCCTCTGATTTTCCTACAGCATGTAGCCTTTTTTTTTTTTTTTTTTTTTTTTTTTTGACCATTTACCAACCCAATCTGGCTCCTAGTCTCCTCAGGTGTTTTCTTCCACAATAGCTCTGCCTCTTAATTACTAATATTTAATGTTTGAAGTTGTATTCCTTTTAAGGTTGGACTGATATATCAGTAGATTATTGGTATGGGCCAAAATCAGCTGCAGAAAAAGCAATATAGGTACTAGTCCAAAGTATTCCTGCTGTCTATGATTCACTGATTGTGAAGTTTATGTGGCATTTTTGTGACCTATTTTTTGTAGGGGCGTGTCAACATAGCAAAATTTAAATTGGAAAGTAGATCTGGCAAGTAAGAAACATATGTATTGTTATGGTTAAGGTTACCTACTGTAGGTTGTGTTGTACAGCATCAGGTTAACACTCTATCAAGGTTCAATTTTGCTGTAATCATTGTTACAAAAATTCCTATCTGTAATGATATCAGATGTTATGGGTGGGAAGATCTCAGATATCGGTATCAGCCTAAAAAAAGAAAACATATCGCTCTTTCATAATCATGTTCATGTCATTTGCTAAACTGGCCATACATGTCCTGGCATTTAAAAAGCTCTGTAATAGTGGTGAGTTGAACTTCATGGCATGTGTTGACACCATGTTCACATCATGCTGACACTGCCTCTATATTATTTTCCTCTCTCTTGCCTTTGTCTGTTCGGTAATGTAAAACAACCAAACTGCTGAAGGTGGGAGAGTTGCCTCCAAAATGTGAGAGCAAAAAAGTTCAAAATGTGAGATGACAGGCTTAAAATTTCAGTTTGCAACCAAAGCTGATGCTTCAAGGTGTCCTGCCCACCCATGTGGAAAACACACCAACACAGAACACAGACGCACAGCAGAAAATTTGATGTAAATTGTTTTTAGGTGCCCCAGACCCTTTGCTGCTGGTAATTCATGACTGAGCGCTGATTGGATGGTTAGAGGAGTGCGAACGGACTTTGAGGAGCAACTAAGTAGGTGTGTGTGTGTGTGTGTGTGTGTGTGTATCCTGAGGTCACCTGATAGCTATGCTCTGATGGTTTCTGTCTGTATACCCTTCCCCCCAAATAACCCACCCACTTTGCCCCAGAAAATAAATTGCAGACCTAAGTAGGTGGACCTCATTTGCCTTTTTCCTCGACAACTGGCGTTCAAAGGCTCTGTCAAGCGTCTCCAATGCAAGCCAAACGTCAGAGTGAGGACGGCGAGGCTTTGTTCTGGCTGCAGCGCTCCTGTTTGACTCACAGCTCATCATTAGCTCCGTCTCTCTGGGCTAGAGCCTCCATGAAAAATTCACTTTATGTCACCTCTCTGCTTTTGGTTGCGTGAGAGGACCTAGGTTAGGCTCCCACTGAGTTTGCTTTGACAAATCACACTTTGACTATTAACTCTTTTTGGTGTTGACTTCTAAATCCTGAAACAGGGCAGGGACTGGCCCTATTTTACTCACTATTTTACTCAGGAGCCTGGATTTTGAAAGGTTTGATTTCACCCTCTGAACAAAATCACTGTATCTATTTATTTTTAATTTTTCAGTGGAATTTTTTGGTAATTGTCATTTTAAACACATTTTTAGGTCAATTTTATGTAAATTTATGGTAATTTCCCTTTAATTTAATTTTAATTTGCTTCTTTTGCTAATTATCAAGAAATAATTTATGCTTTCTTTCTTTCTTTCCTTTGAAATTCATTTATTTTTCCTAATTTTTCTTAATTTCTTCTTGTTTTAAATTTGTAATTATCAGTTCATTTGGGGTCATTTCTTACTAATTTTTTAAATGCCTGTAAGATTGTAAACACAAGCAATTTGATATTGATCCAGCATTACCAAGCTGCCATTTAAATATATAATTTCCATAACCCCAAGTATAGTTTTATATATTTTTTTTTTTTTTTTTTTTTTTAATGTTCCGGTAATTTTTTTTCTAATTTGTTAACCACCATGTTAGTCAAAGCCATGAGGAAAGCTCAGGTTTCAGAAGTCAAGGATGAGTGAACAGTCCAACTGGCTGATTGTTCATTCATTGTTAGCTGGTTTATCAGACACTGATTGGATTTTGATGAACTTTGGGGTGATGATGCATCGCCCCCCTGCGCTCCAGCGTTTTGAAAATGACAGCGTTTGGCCAAAGGGAGTTGGTGTCGCAGTTACAGATCAAATCGGCTGGAATGACAAGAAAGTTCACATTTCCAGGCAGCCTTGCTCTACAGATTTGCCTCCAGGTCCGTCAGTGTTCTCTGTGTTGGATTTTCCACCATTTTGAGTTTGTTGATAAACAGTTCTCCCCTCCTGTACTTTTTTTTTTTTTTTTTTTAATTTATTTACTGATTGGCCAAAGGGGTGACTGCATTATTCATACAATCAGCAAATAGAGGATGGCAAAAAGAAAAGCGTAGCAGTGCAGGCGGCTCTGCAGAATACATTGGGGTGGTTCTTGGCGCAGAAATGGAACTTTTACTCATTTGTATAACTTGTTACCGATGAGCTCAGAGGGAGGCTGCATCATTCAAACAGACAGACAGAAATAAAGTGAGCTGTGGTGCTGTCGGTGTTTAAGATTCAGCTGATGCTTCAACATCCTCATGATATAGCATCTTACTTTGTTGATTTGTTGTATTTCATGTTGAAACAGGATGCTGAGGTGGAATAAAATGTGGGCAGGGATCAGTCAAAAGTGTAAACCAATGGAAATGCCAGAGAGCCTAATTTCACATTTGAGGAGTGGGATTGTTATTTTTATTTTTTTTTATTTTTTCAAAGTTAGATTTTATTTGTTGTTGTTTTTTTCCACTGCCTGAATCAGCATCGCCGTTACCAAAAAGTAACGAAAATTAGCATACAAGTCACCACACAGTTAATTAATAAATTACATGAAAATTAGCAAAACAAAAAAAGAAAGAAAAAAGAACAAAATTAGAATGAAATCACCACAAAATCATCACAAAATTATGGCAATAAATAAATAAATAAAATAGAAGTAAATTAATTTTTAAAAATTAAGAACTTACTGAAAAAAATGTTTAAAAAATTACAAGATGTAAAAAAAAAAAATAAGCAACCCAAAAAGCAAACATATCAAAAAAAATATAGAAAATGATCCCCCCAAAAACCTTCAAAAATTAAAAATAAAAATAGATACAGTAAGTGACTTTACGGGGTTAAATATAACGTGGGTTAAAAAAGGCCTTGCATAGGCTCCTGGGATTTTCTATTATTTGCATTTTCAGAATCAGAATCAGAAATACTTCACTGATCCTCAAAGGGAAATTGGGCACTTGAAGCAAGTTGTGATTTCTTTTTTCTTTTTTTTCTATTGGCTTTCATTCCTTCCTCTATTGACCAGAGTGTCTGAAAACCTCAGCTCCACTCACGCTGGAGGACCTGTGCCCTCCATCTGTTGTGTGCCGTAAAGCAATCCAGCGCATTTGTGGGGAAATGTGATGTGGTGGCCCACGCTGTAAAAAGCGGTGCAGTGAAGAGGCTGCCAGTCTCCTCAGAGCTGTCTCATTTGTTTACGGTAATTATACTAATGAGCCAGAGTGAATGCGGTAATGATTTCTTGATGTTAAACCGTTCTACCTTTAAACAACTCTGAACATGCGGGGCTGTATCGTGGATTTAATGCGCTCGCTTTGCTCTCCCACTGCCATCTTCTCTCCACGTTCCTCCCTTTTCATTTCCCTTTTATCTTCTGTCCTCCTCCTCAGAATCTCGCTCTCTCTCTATCTGCTGGTGTCTCTCTCCCTCTCACTCCCCCCCTCCCCTCAGGACAGCCCTGGATCATGAGGATTACAAGGGTTTTGTGTTTCAGCGGGGAGAAAAGAGCGAGGGAGGAGGGCGAAAGATGAGGAGGAAGAGGAGAGATAAAGAGGGCAGTTGAAAAGGGGGGGATGAAGAGGAGGAGTTGGGAGGAAGGGGGACATGTTTGTACAGGCAAGAGAGGAGGAATAAAGGAGTGAAAAGGAGAAGGAGGAATAGGAACTCCAGGGATTCCTGTTCCTCTTTCACTGCTGTGAAGATTCTTGTTCTTTTCCTCGTTTCTCTTTTTTCTTCTTCTTCTCTGCCGTCTCTCTGACCCCTCCCTTTCCATTCTAAATCCAATTCAGTCTGTTTACACACACAAACACACACACATGCACGCGCGCGCACACACACACACACAAACTCAGAGTCCCTCATTAGGGCAGTCAAGTGTGTTCCTGGACTCTCTATTCAGACTGCAGATTGGAAATACAACACCAGACACACCCCTCACTGAGAGAGTCTCTCTCTCTCTCTCTCTCTCTCTCACACACACACACACACACACACACACACACACACACACACACACAGACCCTCTCTGTCCTCCCAGGTGAATTAGCATTCCTTTTTCTCCGCATCAGATTGTATTTGCATTGGCAGAGCTGATGCCTGCTACGATGCTGTTTTCTTTCATAATTTCCTTTCATCATCGTTCCCGCTCCTTCTCTGGAAAAAATGATGGAGCGCTGGATTTAACCCCCAAAACCCAGGAGCCCGTGGGCTGGCTTCCACTTTCAAGTGTCAGATTTTACCCCCTGAACAAAATTCACTTTTTTTTTTTTGTTAAAATTCTTATGGTCTTTTTTTGGTATTTTTCTGTAAATGTTCTTGCAACTTTTGACTAATTTCTTGGTAATTTTCAGATTGTTTCTTAATAATTTGCTCATCACTTTTTTCCTATGTTTTTGAAAAAAAAATCAAATGAATTCGCTCAGGTTTCGTAGTGTTAAACGCTTGTATGAGGTGTCATGGTCATTTTCTCATAATTTAATTTTGATTACGTAATAATTATAAATAGATTTTTTGTATTTTTTCACTGCTGTGGTCGCTGCTTTTCTGGTCATTTTTATTGTCTTTATTGGTTCTTGGAGGAAATCAAGTGACTATGCTCAGGTTTCATGGTTAAATCCACCATTTTGAATGACTGAGTGACAGAAAACAAAAATAAAATGTAGAAGATCTGGGTGAAGCAGGGATTGTGGTTTTTAAAGGTGGTGTGGGAGATGAAAAATCGAGTAGAATCACAGTAATCACAGTGTGATGGTCAAGACCGGAGTCAGTGCTTGAAGGTGATAAACCTTAAGCTCCTGCTTTTTGGCTGCATCTTTGGTGCCACGCTCTCTTTCCGGTGGTGTTTGTTAAATTTGTGACATCTTTTTCCTGGATTTTCTGTCAGCGACGTTTGAGTTTCTCTTTTCTGGGTCTGTTCAGCCACCGCGGCGATCACTGCCCGGGTTAACTACCCAGTTCTTCTTGTGTGTTTTTTCCAGACGAGCTGAAATTATAAAGCACTCTCTGTGTGCCAAAGGATAATAATAAACCTGTGGACTAACTACTGCTTGGTCAAGTGGTTCATACGATAATTTGCAGGTAGACGTTTTGCCACCAAATAATTTATTCTGTAGATTACACTTGTCACAACAGATTATAGGTGCAATAAGTAAGATTTTTACTGCTCCATAGCACGAAATAACCACAATATATCTGTGGGAGGGTTGAGGTGGATGTTGATCAATACCAACGACTGAACAGTTTCTTGGCCAGGTAATAAAGCCGCCGCTCAAACTACCACTGAAACATGTTTTCAGCATTCCAGAATTCTCTTGATTATTTATTTTTACGATGAAAGCAATCTTTATTTTCCTCCATCCAGCTGTAGACTGAGCTGATCGAGTTGGGTAAATATCATTTGTCATAACTAAGCCCTATGATGGATTTAGCCTTTCACTGTCTGGGATGGATTAATATGCCCTGTCCATCTAATCCTGTTTGATTTAGTCTGCCTGGTGTGCCAGCATAAATCTATGCACAGAATTGATGAGTTGACGAGAAGAAGCTGTGTTTGTGTGTGTTTGTGTGTGCAGAGTTGCATCTGAAATCCCTTGCATAAAGGTGGATGAATGAATCCACCGGCTCTCACACAATATGAGCATAATACTGGGTTTATAAAGCCAAACTACAAACAAAACATAGAGACAATTATAAGCCTGAACTCAGTTCAGCTGTAATGTTAACCACAGCAGATACACACAATGTAGATACACACAAATGTTATCAAGTCAACCACCAAGCTACCAACACACGAGTTGGAGTCTTGGAGCTGAAATAGTCAACATCTGCACAAACACAAAGGTAAGAGACAGTCCTTAAAGCAAACCTGAACTTTCATTGCAACAATATAAAATACTGGAGGCACATAAACAAACATAGTTCGTTTATGTGCTTAAAGTGTTATTTTGGGAGTTGTTTTGCTATAGAAATGAATGGAGAGCCACAGATACAGTACTTTATATTAGCAGCCCAGGGGAGGGTATTTCACCACCATGTGGACTCCTATCACTTCAAGGTAACTGTACAACTCAAAGTTCAGTTTTGCTTGAGATCTGTGAGCTTTAGTGTTTACATAGAGTCACAAATGGATGAAATGCACTGCAACTGGGCAAAGTCACTGTGAGAGGCTTCTCACTGTGGGAGACGGTTCAGTTGAGCTGAGCAGCTCCCAGTGTGCAAGTGTGTGACTCTGATGCAGAAACAGGAGCTTGGACAGGCTTTTATTCACAGATGTTTTGTGTTTATGATCTAAATGACAGCCTCTAGTACTTTGTAGCCCTAGCTCTTTACACAGTATCAGTTTTATACCACAGACCATGTGACACTTGTTTTTATTGTGAATATATGTACACATTTTTAAATAACCCACCACATTTATAGGGTGATATCAACCATAAATATATGTAGTTTACATTCTCTAGTGTGCACTGTACATTGTAGTGTCTAGTATTAATTTTTGTTTTTAATACTGTTGTGGAATTTTGTTGTGCCTTTATGGTACATTTTGGTACTTTGGGGAACTCTGACATAAATTTATGGCTTATAAGTTGTATGATGACAGGGTTTTTCAAGGAGAAAAGCATGAAGTAATTCTCTTGAAAACATCTGATTCATGGTGATGCTGGTGGTTGTTTGCTTCATGGCACTGGTCATTGTCTTGCCACCGCATCACTGGACATATCCCTGTGTCACATGGTAGAAAAGATTTGGAGAGTAACAGACAGATAAAACGTGAAGAGGAGGAAACACAACTGGAGAGAGAAGAGGGAGGGAAGACAGAGGAAGAGGAAGATTGACAAGGAGGAGAGAAGACAGAGTAAATGGATGGATGAAAGCCAGAGGAAGAGAGACACGTTTTGGCTTAGTTTCAACTCCATTAGCACGAATACCACTGTGTGTGTGTGTGGGTGTGTGTGTGTGTGTGCACATCAGTGAGACACAGCCAGCCTGCCATGCCTCAGTGTGTTAATTATGTAAATTGGTCATTAAGAACCCTTAAGGGGGCCAGCATGAAACACACACACACACACACACACACACATACACATACACATACACATACATACACACACGCGCGCGCACACACACACACAGATGAGGCTGCACATATTAAGTGGAGACAGGAGGAAAAGCAGGCCAGTGGAAAAAGGAGAATGTTCCCTTGGTCCTGTGAGCAAAGCATTCAATGGGAACAACTGTTAAAGTTGTCTAGAACTGCTAGAACTACTTAACTGCTTTCATCTAAAGCAAGCACTAAGTACCTTAAGGAACCATTAGGTACCACAAAGTACCAAAGAGTGCGCCAAAGCATACTACAGAGTGTGATGAAGTACTACAAAGAACTGATAAATAACCACAAAGTGTGCCAAAAAGTTCCTCAAAACAAACAAAGTGCCATTGCATGTACCTCTAAGAATTGTGCCACAGAATATAACACACTACCACAGAGTGCCACACAAAGCTGCAAAGTACCATGGGTACCAAGTGCTGCAAAGTACCAAGTACAATTGCATATACCCTTAAGAACGGTACCACAAAACACACAGAGAGCAGCAGGTGTCTGCATGAGCAGAGGCTGCAGTGTCTGGCCTGCATTTCTAGGATCTTAGGTGATGTGACGTAGTTTAAAGAGAGAAGGGAAGTATAGGGAAGTGGTCGGGTGGATGGTGGACGTAGAAGCCACAGGAACCTCACGCTGGAAATGGGAAGCGAGACCAAGATCAGGTCCAGTTTCCATTTAGATGCTTAAACCTACCCTTTCTTAACCAAGTAGTTTTTATGCCTAAACCTAACCAAGTGGTTACCGATGCTGAAGAATGGTGTCCTTGGACTGCAGGCCTGAAGCTGCAGCCTCCAGTATGCAGGAACATATTACACAAACTACCACAAAGTATCACATAAAGCTACATGAAGACCACATAGAGCACCAAAAAGTACCTCAAATGATCATACACAAAGCTACAAAGTATCACAGAGTACTTTGGTTCTTGGTGTGTTTTGTGGTTCTTTGTGGTACTTGGTGCTAAATTTTTCTTGTCATGCCCTTTATTGTTTTGTTTTGTTTTTTTTTTTTTGTGATTCTCTTCTATGCTTTGAGGTAATTTTGTCTTTTATATATATTTTTTTAGTTTTTTTGGACCTCAACTTAAACCGAGTAGTTGTTCATTTTTCCTTCCTGGTACTAAGTGACATCAGCTACAACTGTGCTGGCTCCCTCAGAGCTTTCTGGACACATTAGCTCATTAAACACTGTATGAGGAAGCATTGGGAAGTAATTAGCTCCCTGCTGATTCCACTGGTAAGACTCTTTCTTGATAGATGGATCTGTCATTGATCAGCACTCAGCTGCAGATTTGCCTCTCTGTCTATATTCACCTAGCCAGTGTTTAGAACGCAGAAAACTTAAAGAAATCTCCTTGCTGCGAACTTTGGAGCGTTACCAGTGTACCACACTCATACTTTACACACTGTGTTCCAAAGTTCGACCGATATTGGTTTTTAAAGGCCATTACTGGCATTTGGGGATTGGAGCCAGTATTTTTTGTCGATTTTCAGTGTCTTTAGTATTCAGTGTTTGTTCCAAAATTGTATTGTTAGGGTGGAAAAGCCACTGAAACAGCATTTAGACCGCAGAACACTTAAACCAGTTGGAGCAAAAGGCTTTGCGTAGACAGCCAGTGCAGCATTGATATTTTACAAAGAGTAATCAAGAAAATTGCATCATATCCATCATAATAAAGGTGAGTGTACCAGATGTAATTAAAAAATAAAAATAACTGATGCAGTTTTTAATTCAAGACCAATGTCAGTGTATTGATGTTTCAGTCTAACCCCTCTCATCCCAGCTCTAGTTTGCAGTCCACATGTCAAAAATCCAAAATGAAGAGAGATGATGATTGATGTCTTTTCTATCAGCTGGGGAAAAAACAAGCTGGCAAGGGTTAACCTATCTGTCTCTCTCTCTTCCACTTTTCTCTCTCTTTCACGACTTCTCTATCATGCTTTCTCTTGCCTTGTGCCTGCTATCTCTTCCTCTTCTTTTCTTTTTATCGCTATCTGTCTCTCTTTGCGTCTGTCTTCCTCTCCCTGTCTGTCAGATGACTAAAGTGATAAGAGATGGCAGACATTTCACTGGAGGAGACTGCGTGTGTGTGTTGGTCGGGCTGTCAGCTCTGGCTGTCATTTTTCTAGCGTATTATTGAGACAGAGCATCCTACATCCCTGTAGAGCTCTCTCTCTCTCTCTCCCTCTCTCTCTCACATAAACACACACACGCACACACACACACTGATCTGTCTAACTTTGGTCACAGCAAACTGACGGACAGGGAGAAAGACGTAACGACAGAAAGACATAACACAATCCCACAATGGAGACATGTCTGATCCACTGTGGTGTCAAATGAGGGCAAAACAGCGCTTCAGTGAAAACACCCCTGCTGAGTCCCAGACAGACGCTGTAAAACAAACTGTGACCTTTGACCTCGCAGGCCCTCTCGCCAGTCTTCAAAACTCTCTTTACCAAACTTCCTGCAACAGTCATTTTCTCTCCTCCCAGGGTTCACAACCTCAATCTTGCCGCCGTTGTGAGTAAAATTACTCCCAACTTTTAACTTATTTTGAATTTCTAACAACGCAGAGATTTAAGTTACATATTTGGGCTAAAAGTCAGAGGGGGGCTATAATCACTTTTTTAATTCAAAAGCACAAAATCAAGTCAATTCAGAGAGATGGATCCCTACAGAGCAAATTTAATGAAAGTCATAAAAAGCACAGATGTAATCTGGAAGACTGCATGAAAACAGAAATATATTACACCAAAGAAGACAAAAAAGTTAATTGTTATCGCTAAGGAGCCAGATTTGTTAATGATGCTTATTTTACACATCATGTGTATAAGCTGTAAATTTTATTCATACTTCCATTTGTCTATAATTTATGTATTCCATATTGAGTATGCATGTATTGTTTTTCATTGCCTCAGGCTGTTCTGCTGGCGTTTTTCACACCCTTATAATGCTGTCACCCATATGTTTTCACACTTTCCATTCATAAATCTTGGTGAACCATTGTATTTGTTTGGTTGAAGTATGTTTAAATGTGCACCATTTGCGTTATTCTCATTTCTACTCCATTTTCCTTTGCTGTATCCTATTACTGTTTGCTGCTGAAATTACCCTGCTTGCCCACAGCGATCATTAGCGTCACCCAACCTTGCACATTCTTCAGTTTCTCTCCTCTAGGGTTCATGACCCTTTATCATTATTGTTAATACGTGGAAAGATTAGACTGAGAAGTGATACACATAATTGCTTATATGACATTTCAGCTTTACTCAGTGATGTAGAGGCGAGACAGGAGACACAGGGTGTGACCTGAGAGCTGGATTCAAACTTTCAACTTTTCATGTATTCATCTTATCACCACATCCCATCGCTGTCTCTTTAGGTGGAGACATGAGACCAAGAAATAATAAAATTGCTAGAGAAAATGCACCAAACAGCAAGCTCAATCTGCCAGTCAGCAACATACTGGGGCATTCATGCTAAAAAGCAATTACAAACCTCAGAGAAAACGTGAGAAATCATTGCTATGAATTCACTGAGGGAGAGGGAAGCTTCTCAGTTAGAGCCTTGTAGATAAATACAATGCAGTTCTTGTTGTTAGAGGACCAGCCAAGTTTTAGATAGGAATCACAGTGGTGAGCCAGAGAGTTCTCTTGTAATAAATCAAATGGCTTCAAAGTAGAAACGGCCACACGCGAAAACAAAATGTTTCCGTAATTAAGTACAAAGACGACTGTGGATTTTACGTTGGTTTCGTATTTTTCAAATGAGACATGCTTCGGTTTTCTACAAACATCCAGTTTGCGCCTTCATTTCAGTCAGGTGTCCCACGTGGATCAAGCAGAATGATGATCTCTTGTCATATTTTGAGGTTTTTCTATGATTGTACAAGTTCAGATTGGGTGGTCGTGGTGAGAACATACCTTAACCCTTTGTCCCAGCCCCCAGACTATTTTACAAGGCTTGTAAAACTCACTTTACCAGTCTTGCTACAAGCAGGAGGAATCAATTTCCCTCCTTAAAAGGTCACGACCCCTAAAAATCCTCCCCTCCCCTCACATTAGGGAAGAATAGGGGGAGTTGTTGGTCGTCCACACTCCAATTACATGAAGTTCCTCTAAGGATCTTTTGTTGTTATATTGAATATGGCTGCTGCTCTGAGTCTCAGTCATTTTTGGGAACATATACAGAATAATGCTCTATAAATAAATTTGTATAAAGGGTGACACAGTTTTGCATACATGAAAGTTCCTCATCAGTCTTTATGAGAGTATGCGTGAGTATTTGAAGTCTGTCTGAGAATCCCACAAGGTACAGTTTGGAACATGTCCCTTATGGCACCTCATTGAAAGCAGCTATCGCTTATCAGAGATGAGTGGAAGTTGTTAGTACCAAAAAAGCTGAAATCCTGGTGGAGGAACAGTGAAAAAAAAAAAAAATCACCCCCTTGAAAATCCTCTGCCCCCATTCCCCAGCGACCTCCTCGCCTTCACGCTATCTTTCCATCCGACTCGTCTATCTCCCTCTTATCCCTCATTCCCATCTCCTTTCCCTCTCTGTTTCCCAATAAGGTAACCTGAGAGAGTTATGCTGGGGGGAGGAGGGCCGACAGGGTGAGGAGCCGGGAAAGAGACAGAAATTAGATTTAGAAAGTGAGAAGCAAAGATAGCGAGAGATAGTGGAAAGGGCAAGAGGGAGCGAAAGAAAGGGCAAGGACAGGTGCGAGATGAGGTGAAATTACACTCAGTGAACAACAGTATGAAAGATCGACAGGGTGAAAAAGAGAGAAAATGGTGTGGAGATAGAGAGAGTACATGAGAAGTAAAGATAAGGCCACGGGTGAGCAAGGGGAAGAAAAGATGATGGAGAGTGAATTAAGTTTAAAGAGGGGGTGTATGGAGAATTGGTGTCACATGTTTCTCTAAGATCTCATGCAGTCAGTCATGATTTAGTTTGGGTAATTCTGTATTTATTGCAGAATTAATCAGACTGTAAAACTGATCTGGTTGTCTATAGGAACTAGGGCTGGTGATATCATATAAATATCATGATGTAAGACTAGATAACTACTGGGATTTTGGACATCATAATATCGTGATATGATTAAGTATTAATAAGTATTGTCTTTTACTGGCTTTAAAAGGCTACAGTAGAGTAAAGTGATGTAATTTTCTCAACCAGACTGATCTAACTGTGGTATTATTTGCTTCTGGTTTTGTTCTGGGCAGGATTACGACCTGGCATGTGGGTCACAGGACCTCAGTCCAGCAGGGGCCTCGATCGACTGGCTGCCAATTGTCCGGTTAATTTGCGATGATGCATAAATCTTAAATGCAGAGTCGATTCATGCAAGCCAAGCAAATCTTCTCTGTGAGGCCATGGTATGTTTCATGCTGTCTTGAATCTCTTAAAAGTTGGCGGTGTACTATCAGTATGTGTGCTGACTGTTACTGTGTAAAGCTGGACACCAATTGGGAAAGTCAAATATTAAAGAACTGCATCATCACGGACATGGATATCTAAATAACTGTGATACAGTTAGGCGGTGACCACAGCATCTGCGGCATAATTCCTGTTGTTGCGTTGGACTTGGTTCAAATTTAAACTGAAACACAGCGCTCATCGATGTCACTTCAACATGAACCGACCAGTCAGAACTGTCAGAATCTACGAAGGCGAGACATACAACATATCAGCAACGTCTAGACAGGCAGCTCAAGTTCAAGCTGCTTGTTACAGAGTAGCCAGATGGAGCGAAATCCTGCGCCAGTTGAAATTGGCTGTCCAAGCCCAGCGTTGCACTTTGCTGCTTACGCTTTCATAACTGCACCGCCATCGCCGCCTTGGGCTAACAACTGGTCCACAACTCCTCTAACCTCTTCACGCTTTGTTATGTAATGTTATTAAGCACTAATTAACAAGTATCATTTCATTTACAGTGAAGTGGGGATATTTGCTTGAATGTGTACTGCTAAATGGGAGGAATTTTTAGAATTTCATCCAGTAAACTCAGTAAAGGTGTGCTCCATTACAGATTTTCAGTTCGTTTTTCCTGATGCATTGTAGGAAGAAGGAGCTGAAAGAAAGGGTCTCATCATTTTCATTTCTTTTTTGAGTTATCGACAAATTTACAGAGCCTGTCTAGTTTTATGCATAACCATTCAGCGTGACCGTGGTGGAGCGGGGCCCTAAATGAAGTTTATGCCCCAGGGCCCCATGGCACTATGATACGGCCCTGGTTTTACGCCATTCTGTCTCACGGTGTTGCATCATCTTGTTGTTCACCTGTCTGCTGGTCGGCACGACGCCAGCTGTAGCGGAGCATCTATGTCTCTGTCTGTTGTGAAGACAGAGTGAGGGGGAGAGAGAGGGTAATGGACGGGTGGAGAAAAAAAAAAGATGTACTGACTTGAGTGTGTTGGAGAGAGAGACAATAGATAGATAGATAGAGACAGAGAGGAGGGCAGAGGGGTTGAAAGGGTCAAGAATGAGTAGAAAACAGAAAAGAGAAGGAGCAACCAATGAGTGAGAGAGAGAGCCCTTCTTCCCCAGATAGTAGTAACCTTTTCCTCCAGCTACTCCCATAATTGGATTCTGACCTCCTACTGTATGTGTGTGTGAGTGTGTGTGAGTGTGTGTGAGTGTGTGTGAGTGTGTGTGAGTGTGTGTGTGTGTGTGTGTGTGTGTGTGTGTGTGTGTGTGTGTGTGTGTGTGTAAAACAACTCATGCTCCAGCTCTCAGGACAATAGATCAGATAGAGGCCAGAGAAAATGACCAATTCCCCCCTCTTTAGCTCCCAGTGGATCCGTCAACACACACACACACACACACACACACACACACACACACACAGTTGAAAAGTTCATATCACCTACACACTCACACTCACACCCACCATGGGCATACAAACTCACTCACTCACACTCTTACTTACACACACACATACACACACACACACACACACCCAGTCAATAGTGCCCCACCATGTTATTTATAGCCCTGGTGTTTTTTTTTTTGTTTTTTTTTTTTTATAATTACAGAGTGGCCAGATGATATAGATTTTGTAAATTTATGATGCAAACTGCCCTGTGCTGGACCATACATCAAACCGGAACATGTGTGTGTGTGTTTGTAGTTTTTGTCCTGTAGGCTTGGCCACCGCTGTGTTTGTGTGTGTGTGTGTATGAGAGCCAGCACAGTCTATACGTGTGTTTTATCTCAGTGTTGTTCGACCTGGTTGACCTCTGCAGTGTACATGGTGCATGGATCCAGATAGATGTGTGTGTGTGTGTGTGTGTGTGTGTGTGTGTCTCATGAACTCGCCAAGCGTAGAGTGTGTGTTCACATTCGTTGGCATATGTCGGCGTGAGTCATTTCTCTGTGTTTTGCCTGCAGGGTCTCTAGCTGGGTTTCTGTCCAAGTACTGTTTTCTTTTTTCTTTTTTCTTTTTTCTTTTTTTTTTTTTTGTTACACATTTTGATAGATCAAATTAGGCTGAAAGGAAACGGTAAAGTTCAATACAGTTTCCTGGCGATATACTGCCAAGAGAAAATGTTACCCTCTCTTGAAGTGGAAAATGTTTTTGTCAATAAGGAGATAAATTGCAGTGGCAGTAAATTTCTCAAATATATACTGTAATTAAGTGGACCCGGTGTGCTCAAATGCTTCAGCTTCATTAAACCACAGATCAGAAGTGGCTTTGAGTGAGCTGCTGTGTTGTTTGTGAATCCAGAAGTCTCATATCTGCTGCGTCCAACACTGCAAGTCTTTGTTGGTCTTGTATGACCATTGGTCGGTGTCTTAGAATGCCATGTGTGTTGCTGAAAGACTTTTTCCATTTTCCTCATGGATGAGTTGTTAGGACATTCAGGAAGCTGATTTATTCAAACCGCCCACCTGATGGAAATGTACCCAATTCACATTTTTATTTCATTCCTTTTTTTTTTTGCAACATTTCAGAAGTTCACTTGAAATTTGCTTGACAGACGGACGGAAACATGGCTTCCCTCTATCAGCGAGATAAATAGATTGAATGGAGTGAGCGGAGTGGGAGAGAGAGAGCGAGAAAAAACAAGAAAATGAACAGATAACGGCAAAGTTGGAGGGACTCCAGCCTCGGACCACTGAAGTGTAAAAAAGTTCAGGTCCTGGTTTGTTATCAGAGACGTACAGAACAGAACTGATAGCAAGAAGGATGATAGGACTAGAAACATACCAGATGGGAGAGAACAGGAGGTGTGTGTGTGTGTATATGTGTGTGTGTGTGTGTGTGTGTGGTGGGGGGATAAAGACCTGACCAGCATACACAGACAGAGAGGAAGAGACAGGATGCGGAGAAAAAGAGATTCAAGACAGACAGAAGGTGAGAGAGGGAGGGAGAGAGAGAGAGGGAGAGAGAGAGAGGGAGAGAGAGAGAGGGAGAGAGAGAGAGAGAAAGAGAGAGAGAGAAAGAGAGAGAGAGAGAGGCAAAGGCAGAAATGAAGAGCCTGGCACAGAGAAAGACACACGCCGATACACACAGTAGCATTACTCCCACATTTCTCTCTACTCTTATTGATGTTTTAGTATCAAATTGGATCGCGTCCTGCCAGTTCTGATAAATTCGCGATGCAATTTTCTTTCCTCTACACATTTTATTAATTATACTTTTTAAATTTTAATTAATTTTAATTTAATTTTTTTAATAATCCAGGGTGTCTTCATATCATTAGAGGTCTTTTGCTGCACTCTCTATTGATGATGGCTATAACACACCAGTGGCACACCAGTGTCACCATGGCTGCCAGAGTACCCGCCCACGCCATTTGATTGACAGGTGATCTCTGGGAAGGGCATTGCGGGGGTCACCCTAACTTAATGCTTTAAAACCTGAGCAAATTTAGTTATTAATTTTAAAAACATGGGGAAAAAAGCAAGAAATCTTCCTGAAAATGAGCAAGAACTTAGTGAAGAAAAAAAGAATGACAAGCAGATGTCCCCAAAATTAACAAAAGTTTTATAAAATTACATTACAATTACTGGAAAATTAGCATTTAACAATGTTGGTTTAAAAAACTACCAAAAAAATTGTCTAAAAAAGGTAAACAAAAAAAATACATTACAAAAATTAAAATACAAGGAAAATATTGTTGTAATTATTAGAACTGTATAAGACAACAAGTGTAAAACTGAATATCAAGAAAAATATCATAAAATTACCAAAGTTTTTGATAATTTTTGGTAATTAAAAGAAATAAAATGAATTTTGTTCAGAGGTTGAGATAAAGTCTTTCAAATTAAACGCCATACTGCCCGCGGGTTCCTGGGTTTAAAAAAGGTTAAGGAACTGCTAACCCACTTTAAAGAATTTCTTCTCCTCCTTTTCTGGGGAAACACTGTTTACCTTTTTTTTTTTTTTTCCAAATTCATTGATGTAGAACATCGGCAGAAGCTATCGGCTGTCAGCAGCTTCAGTCCAAAAATAACAGTATCAGCCTTGAAAGCCCCATATTGGGCACAACTTAGTATGCAGACAGTGGCAGAGAGAGGCTGAAAGACAGATGGATAAAGAGAGAAATGAGGGAGCAGCCAGCTCTAGAATGTGTTCATATATGAGATTTTATGGAAGAGACTGTATTGTAGATAATAGTCAGATAACAAAGTTTAATAATGATATGATATATGAAACCCAGTGGGAAACTAATATCCAACTGTTATCTCCTGCAAAGTTGTACAGAGGAGAAATGAAGGAGAAACTTTATATTAAAAGACCCTCAAGCTCTCTCTCACTGTCTAATTCTATCTCTCTGTATATCTTAAGTAAAATAATTCAGCTTTTAGCTCTTTTTGTTAATGCTGCACTCTGTCAGTGTTTATGCTTTTTGGCCTCGTATCAGTTTATGCTTTATCGGGATGAAATACTTGAACTGTCGCCAAAGCACATTTTTTAACGACGAAAGGCATCACTAACAATAAAAATAACAATCACAAAGATAAGTCTCTCTACTTTACCTGGACATAGGCATTGAAATTAAAATCCTAGAAATTCAGTTGCCAAGCCAACATTTTTACAGCACAAGCAAAAGTGAACAAAGCAGATTATGCCAATATAAAGAGCAACAAGTCACGACCAATTTTTCATGTCATGACAGTTAGCTGTGAAAGTACTGTCAGGTCATTTGTGCTTGGTGCAAGGTTACTACATGGAGGTTTCCTGCTAATGCTACTTGCCGGATCTACTTTCCAATTCAAACAGGAAAATAACAAGAAAAGAGACATTCACTTTTGTTCGAATAATGGGTACCGGGACTTTCTGCATTTTATAGTGGCACAATCTACATTGTTTAGAGGAATTCATCTTGAGAAAGAGCCCAGTTGTGTGTTGAGATGTCTTTCTAAAACAAACGTCACCATCTTCATCTGTGGTGTTTTCACCAGTCACACTGCTACTGTTTTTGCTCATTGCAACATTCTCAGTAACCTCTACACTCTGCATGCCAAAATCCCACAGTCTATCACATTTTACAACCAGTGTTTTTGGGTCTGCTTGTCTCTGTGGTCCACAGTCTGTGAGAGACTATCATTAGACTGTGGTCACCCTGTTTCTCTCTCTCCTCCCCGCCAGTTGGCACCTTGTGCTCTTCACATCGCCTTTTAATGTTGGATCTCCCCTCCTCCTCCTCCCCTCTTTCGTGCTCTCTTAAAGCAAAGCTCTTCAAAGAAAGATCTATACTGACCTCTCCGTCTCTGTCCTCCTTTACTCCCAGTTCCTCCTCCTCTTTCCTCTTCATTTGCCAAAAGAAGCACATTTAAATGAAAGGCCTCCACTGACCCTCTCTCTCCCTCTCTCTGCAAGCCATCTACATCTCCTATCTAAAAGGAAAAGTGTGTGTCTGTGAGTGTGTCTGCGTGTGTGCGCAAAATGTAGTTGCTTTTCAGTGAACTGTAGGGCCAATACCATATTTCTCCCAAAGTAAGGAAAGGGCTTGGTGAATAAAAATACTATAAAAATGTATAAATGTCGTAAATTGTCTCAATGATCCGTGAATTGACAAAATGCTGGAAACATCACATAAAAAAAAGGTTTTAAACTTTTAAGTAACAAAATGGAAATTGGAGGGGACAAGCAAGCTTATGTTAAGTTGCTCATGTCAGCTTTAAATGAGGTCTGGCAATCACCACTTTTCAAACATGAGGAAATTAACAGAGAAACTGCAGACAAACTACAAAATGATTACACTGCAGTAGGCATCTTTGTATGTTGGCACTGACTGAATTCCCAGATGTCCTGTACTGTCATGTGGCGCTGGTAAACTGCGCGCTCAGCACACAGCTCGCTGTTTAACCAGCCTGGTTGGGTTGTGATACCAAAGGAAACCAACGAGACACAAGACTCAAAAGATTTAACACCTGTGAGGTCAGCTTTTTCTGGACAAAGTAGTTGCTCAGTGCTGTGGAAGCTGTAAAGTTTGACTTGTCTCTTGGAGAGGATTTCCCACTAGTAAATACACACTGAGTGTCCTTACTCACTGCATTTACTTGGATTTTAGTGATTGGATTATTCACCATGTACGGGCAGTTAATCTGATGTCAAACGAGAAATCTGGTTTCCATAATCGGTAATGGATTAAGAGAAATCTGGTCAACACAGCTAGATTTCTGCTGGAGAAACTCAATTATTGGGGCATACTCTCTCTCAGATTTCTTTTTAAGTATACAGCAAAGAGAGCAGATAAGGAAAGTGACAGGATGAATACAATACATACTGGGGCTGAACAGTTAATTAAAATATTATCAAAATGACAAAGTGGCCAAGCGCAATATCCAAATCATAGGAGCTGCAATTTTTGGATGGAGGCAAACTGTGTGACAAAATGGTGCTGTAAATAAAGTATTATGGTGCCACAGAGACATCTTGGCCTAGAAGTTGTCACATAAAAATCACACTATTATCATTTTAATATCCTTTTCAGTGAAAATGAAAATTACAGTGTAATCATTCTTTCCTATTTAAATCGTGAATCATTTCACATTCTTAATACCTGTAAAATTAATTGCAATATGATTTTTTTTCCTCCGTATTGCTCAGCCCTATTACATACACTGTTCAACGCTCAGGAAAGTAAAAACTCACTGTTCTACATTCATTGAAGCATGCTTAATAATTGTATGTCAATGTTACATCTGATGGAAATATAAAGAAAAACATATCTGCCCTGTTGGGGAAATTTCCACAAGAGGCCGACTGACGGCTGCTGTCTGCCAGCTGCGAGTAGACAGCAGCATCACTGTCACCGTGGTAACAGTCTGGGGTGGGAGGGGAACCTGATAATTGTGGGGAAACAAGAAAATGGGGGTTTTAAATAATCAGTAAGGTAAGACATGTAAACGTGTTACCTGATTTCCTGTCATAACCTGCTCACTCACAACAAGCCGATTGCTTATTTGCATGTAACCGTTAAAAATTACACCAGAATTTCATTGGTCAGATCTACATGTCAGTTAGTGGGAAAGGGACTTTCTTCTCTAGTACCAACCCTGCCCCTGCTTTGTGATATAAGCTGATTTAAAATATTTTAAAAAAGCTGTGTTTGTACATGAAGCATACATAATATGTTATATTTTGCAAAAAAAAAGCTACAAGGTGGCAGTAAGAGCATTGAAAAGTCATGTGAACGCTTGCCAAACACAGACAAACTTCATCACCAAAGAGCACCGGTGGTGGCAACTCAAAGCTCGCTGACACCACCAGACAGATACACAACTTTTCTGAAAACTGAAGCAACACTTGTGAGATGGGGACTCAACAAAAACTGCCGTGAGCTTCACAAAGCTGGCATTTATGGCAGGGCTGCCATTCAGAAACCACTTGAAGGATGAAAAATGTCTTTCTTCTATGACTCTTCAAACACGGAGGATCTCCAGCAGCTGTCCCCAGCGACACCTGAGCTACTCAAAAGCCAGCCTCTTTATAGTGGGCTTCCTGGGAAGCTGTGGATGTGCTCGGCTGTGTCTCTGCCAGTGTATCACCGTTTCCCACGCGTATTGCTTAAGCTCATTTCTAGAACAAAATGAGTGTAATTGACATTGCATCAAATGTGGGTCAGTCTGTGCATTCCAATTATTATTTATTTTTTTTTTTTTTAGTGTCAACAAAATCCTGTTTTCGTAATCCTCAGCCAACCGTCCAATGCCTCTTTATGGCAGCAATTTATCTATGTCCTCTATCCACTATAGTGTAGGAAATGGCTTAGCTCGCTGCTATGAGTAATGTTCGCTGTTACCACCGTAACCTCTCCTCTGTCATGGTCGGATATCTGCACATTTTTTAATGGTATTTCTGCTTCATTAGATCATACACACTGCAAACAGGGTAAATGGAGCGTTGGGGGGGTCCTGACTGGATTTGAACTGACGACATGCTATGCAATCTTGACCTGAATTGA
>NC_044002.1:4310000-4402500 GCF_902150065.1 Myripristis murdjan
CTCATGCCCAACATATATAGGCACAAAACCTGGATGCCTACGTGTATATCAAGTTGTTCGGTAGTTAGTTTCACTCCGTCTTGATCGTGTTTACATGAGGTTTCCGTGCTGAGGCCCATGGCTTAATGCTTTTTTCTATTTAAAATTCTCTTTCATAAACCGCTGGGCTTCAACACTCTTCAACGTAAGCATCAGTTCTTACATTGCTGAACTTAAAAACACACTCAGAAGAATCAACTTTAACAGAAACAGATGGCCTCCAATGTGACTGACCCAGTGAGGACGGCCCTGTAGTGACCCTGTTGTACTGTTCGCCCAAAAGTAGCATGGATATAGAATGTTTATGTACATATATTCATATACCACAGATGATTAAACTCTTTATCAATGTTAATATGGAGGAGAAGATGATGACAATCCAAATTTTGAATCTAATTGACTAATGCTGTCAGTCTGAGGGTCTGTTGTCAGAATAAAATTCTATGACTTCACAAAGAAACTCCATTGAACTTAATGGCAGAGGTGTCAATGACATCATCTGAGCAAAATTATATCATTCTGCCCTAAACCATATTCACTTTCCCACACTACAAACTGCAAGACGACTTCCAGCAAAATTTGATTTCTTGTGAGTGGAAAGATTTCATTTGTGCAGGAACAACCAGTGTTCCACCACCCCATGGAGATTCAAAGTGCTAACATGATGCCAGAGAGCAGGAGTGTCTGCCCCTCTTGCCACCCTGCTGAAAGTAGGAGGGTAGAGAGGCCAAACAACTTTCACCCCCGCTCCCCTCGTGGAAGCAGGAGGACAGAGCGTGGCAACGTTTTTCACTACTCTGTAGGAAGTAGGAGAGCAGAAAGAGGAAACATCTCTCGCTCTTACTACCATGAGGAGCACGATGGTTATGTTGCTTCTAATGAGAAACAAGCTCAAGTCTCAGACAAAGATTTTTACTTTTCCTCCTTTGAAGGCTTAACAGAGGATGAAGATTACAGGGAGAAGATAAAGTCCTCATTTGTTGATATTGTATCAGAGAAGATGAGGATCGACTTCCAAAAGAAATGGGCTAGGAGGCGAGGATACCGCTACAGTGACCATGTAGGATACCATCTCACTACCCTCAGATGAGCCGTGAGGAGCAGTAAGGCTGTTTTGCTGCTGATGAGAAATACTCTTCAGGAGCAAGCTCAACTGAAAACCAGCCTTCCTTTGCATGCTTGGCAGATGAAGAAGAACACACAAAGAAGATAAGATCCTCATGTTCCAAAATTTTACAAGAGAAGAGAGCTTCGTAACCTTAAAAGAAAAAGGAGCAGGAGGGTTATTTTGTTGCTGATGAGAGAGACCCTTCAGCAACTAGCTCAGGTGATAGCCGGTCCTCTTTTGAATGCCTGTCAGAGGATGAAGATCACATGAAGAAGATGAGGGCCTCATGTTCCAAAATTGTAGCAGAACATGAGCTGCACAACCATAAAAGGAAATGGCCTAAGAAGTGAAGATGGGAACGCTCGAGGATACGCAGACGCTGTACTTGAGACACTGACTGAGCGTTGCACACTGCACCTGACATGTGAGGAGTATTCTGTAGATACTCAGTGACACCTGCTAGTTAAGGTTGAACTATCCAAAATCAAATTTTATGAACCTGTTTGTAGTATGTATGTAGTAATTATATTGTGTTAGTCATCAGCATAGAGTCCTTCCTGCTCCTGACTGCAATCGCTGCCCTCAGGCAGTTTTACTGTGCACATGCAGGTGTGGTAAATGTTTGCATGGTAATAGCGAGCTCTACCAATCACACCTCTGGAAACTCACTGTTGAGCTCCATACAGTTAGCTCTAATGAAAAACTAATGAAGTTTAATTCGAAAACCACATGGATCTACCATTGCTCAACCTAGAGCCAGGCGCTGACTGAAACCCTACCAGACTGACTTGTTCTCTGTGTGTTTGCCTGTAGACAATGAATGTTCTTGTTGCTCCTTGCTGTAATTGTTACCTTCTAGCTGTTTTGTCACTGTTTATGTAGTACACACGTTCACTATTAACTCATAGTGCCTTAGGGTTACAAGAAGGTGGGGCCAGATGGACAGACAGAGAGAGAGCAGTGTAAACTGAGTGTCTTTCTATGTCTTGCCAGCAGCTGGCTGACACTGGCTGATACTGCCGCTTCTGCTCTACACGCAAATGGTATTGGTGAATCACTATGCGCACACACACACACACACACACACACACACACACACACACACAATACACACACTCAGCCTAAAGGCCGGTTTTGCATTTGTTTGCTTGTTTGTGCTGAGAGGCTGATGAAAGTTTGATGTTTCTTAACATTAACCCCCACCCCCCTCTACTATCTCCCTACAAATGTGCCACTGTGTGGAAGACGCTCCAGTACAAGGCTAGGGAAAATCACTTTGCATATTATTCTCTACCATCCGACATGTACACACACACCCACACAGACACACACACAAACACTGGCAGAGTACCATTTAGCTGGTAATAGTCTCTAAATTCACACTGCATATTAATAATGCGGGTTTCCCTCCTAACACCCTTGTATAATGAACTGGGTCAGACACACTCACTTTGGTGTGTGTGTGTGTGTGTGTGTGTGTGTGTGTGTGTGTGTGTGTGCACATGCATGCCTGAATATAACTGCTTATGTGTGTTTGTGTATATGTGTGTGTGTCATTTTTAATTCCCAGTAATCCTTTCTGTTTGCTTGCCTCTAAACCTGGGTCTCACCTTCTCTGTGGCTGTTTGTGTGTGTGTGTGCGTGTGTGTGTGTGTGTGTGTGTGCGTGTGTGTGTGTGTGTGTGCATGCATGCACCAATGTACAGTTGCTTTTTCACAGGTTCTGTTGCCCAGCCTAAGTCAGTTGACATCAATAGCCCTTACAAACATTCCTGTTACTAGATAGCAAAGTTTTCCTCTCAGTAAACAGATGATTGTGTGTGTGTGTGTGTGTGTGTGTGTGTGTGAGAGAGAGAGAGAGAGAGACAGAGAAAGACAGAGACAGAGAGAGACAGAGATTATAGCCTACCCGGATTTATTTGCAGTGTAAAGTCAGGAAACTGCTGTCATTTGCATTGTACAGAAGCACAAACATATATTATTGTCACCTCAGTATACAGCAGAGGGAGGAAAGTAGCAGGGGGATTAACCTGTGACTTTGAGGGGACACAGTATGTGCCTTAACAACCTTTTGCAAAGCCGTATTAGCTACAGCAAGTTGTAGCAAGCTGGTAGAGCTACAAATCGTTCCAAAACATTTTGAAGCAATGCAGAGCAACCTTTATGGGTTAGTTCACCCATATTGAAAAAACTACATTATTTCATTCCCCCCACAGTTGATATGTAGGACAGTAGTGGTGCTTTCTTCCTGTAATCATTACTGAGGGCTGGACACTGGCTGGATGACCACAGATTTACTTAAATTACTTTAAAACTGTTATCAACATCATGAAAGAAATGGTAACTTCTGCACTCTCAGTCACATGCCAGCCTCCACTGTAACTGGGGACCAGTACAGAGAGCTTAGACTGCACAAGAATATAACTATACTGTTGATTTTTGTTGATGGGTTTTTTTCCCCTCTTTTGTCACCTATTCATTCACTCACTCCTGGACAACCTGCAGGGAGGTTTAGTGGGTTGCATGTGCAGTACATGTAGCATAGGTTTGGCTCTGTTGGCTGTGTACACTCAGGAAACGCCAAAGCGACGCTCAAACTTGTATCATAGTTGATAATCTATCCATGTCAAAAAAAAAAAAAAAAAAAAAAAATTCAGTGAATCTCTTGTTTTGTTAATATTGTTCATGTGAAGGAATCGTTTCAAGCTGGTCCTGTTGATGTTTAGAAAATGAAACACAGTGTGTGGCACAGGTAGAAAAGGGAGGAGAAATTATTTAACATGGCCAGAAGCGCCCAGCAGGGCTTTGCTGTCAGGGCGTACTATCTGCAGTGGGAAGCAAGATCCACAAAAGTAAAGCGAGTCGAGTCGCGCAGTGCTGGTACTGTGTAGTGGAAAAGGCATTTGTTGGGCCGTTGAGTTGGACGTGCACAGATGCTTGTTTCATGCTTGTTTTTTCAGCATGCTATCACACCTAACTACTTTGTTAGCTAAAGAGAGGTTTTGTTGGCTAATGAAAGCGCATGCACTAACATGGGCATATGCAGGCTACAGTCATGTCTTCACAGTGAAATCAAACTGTTTTTTAACTGTTTAAGTGGATCAAGGCTGCCAACCACAGGCTCACAGGAGTGACTGATATCAAGCTGAAGTATGGTATTTGGCCAGTGGTTTTGTGGCAAAGCAGTTGTGAGTGATTGGAGAAATGAAGTGGTTAATGTTTACTGTTGTACGCTGGTGTGAGCAGGGCTTGAAATGCCTTATATGCAGCAGCTTTTTAGGACCTGGAAGAGACAAAACCATAAAAACTCTTTTTTTTTTGCAGTCTGAGATGTACAAAAAATATTGTAATTGCTTTGTAAAATTAAGAAAAATTGGTTTTAAATGGGCAAAATGGAACCCCCCTTGCCAAAAGCTGAGACCTCTCTAGTCTGGTGTGCCTGTAGCCCTGGATAGACAGAATAGTTGGCTTTCTAGGCCAGTTCTTATTAGGCCTTAGTTGTTCTGAAAGTGCTGACACGTTCCTGGACTCCTCTGTACTTGACTACCACGGCTTAGCATGATCTGTCTCTCTCACTGACTCTCTCTTCATTTCTTCTCTTTTATCTCTCACCAGTTCATAAATATACATCAGCATCCATGTCTCTCTCTTTCTTTCCCTTTTCTTGATGTTTCTCATTTCCCATTTCTGTCTGTCTTCTCGCTCTATCTCTGGTCCTTTTCTTATCTCTCCCAGCAACACATAAAACCACAGACAGAGCACTTTGCTTAATAAGGTGTGTATAACAGAGACACTACAGTTTATGTGCATTCTGTCTAAGATGAGTCAGGGGGTTTAATAGTTTGAAAGGAAAAGCAGGATAGTGTCTCTCTTAATGACAAGAGATTAGTCTCAGCTTGAGGGTGGTTTGTGTTCACAATTGTGGACTCTGCTGTCTCCAATTAAATGAATAATACATTGTTGATATGCTTGAATAACTCACTATGTGCCAAAAGCCTGCTGATCAGATATTGAGATAAAAAATGCATGGCAAGGCATCCCCAATGATGCCAATTATTTTTTTGACATTTTACAAGACATTTACAATTAGTTAGCTCAGTGCCAAATGATCATGGAACACACACACACACACACACAAACACATACACACACATCACTCATAGAATTGACTGAACTTCATTTTTACTTTCAAAGCAAAACTGAACTTTTATAGAGCTGTGTTGTATAGTTCCCAGGGTGTTATTAGAATCCACATGGTGGTGAAATATCCTCATTAGCTGCTCTGTTCTCCCCAGGACTGCTAATCCATAATACAAGATTTCAAACTCTTCGTTCACTTCCACAGCAAGACAGCTCCCAAAATAACTTTTCAGTACATGTGAGAAAAGCATATTATGTTAATATAAAAAACAGCTAGTCCTGGTACCCATTTTTCCCTGTGTAAATTAGATTACTTGTGACATATCAGGTTGTTTCTTCTTGGCGCAAGGTTACTATGTGGGCGTTTCCTGTAGACGCTCCGTGCCGGATCTACTTTTCTAATTCAAGTAGGAAAAAAAACAAGAAAAGAGTCGTTTAATTTACTCAAAAATGGGTACTAGGACTTGTGTTTTATATTTGCATAATCCCCTTTGTTCATATTTGTTTATGTGTTAAAAGTGTTATTTTGGGAGCTTGTTGGCCATGCTCAGGGGTGGACTGGCCATCGGGCACACCGGGCATTTGCCCGGTGGGCCGATGTGCTAACTGGGCCGACAGTCCCCCGACACTTTTTTTTTTTTTTTTTTAATTATTATTGAAATAGCTGACCATAAGATCAGTAGATCAGCGGCCCGATTGACACTGGGCTGGCCCAATCACATTGCTAAACAACCCCTTTTGCGTAGTTTGGTCCCGCCTGCATAATGATTTCGGCAAATAAAGTCATTGCGAGAGTTTGTTTACTAACCACCGGGCCGGCCCTTGAGACACGCTGCTCTGCGGCCATTGGTTATTTTTCTTCACTGACACGGGGCTGGCCCAATCATATCACGAGCCTGTGGCTCGGTGCGCCGGTGTGCAGTGCAACGCGGGTCGAACGTTATCTCATAGGATCTACTGAGATGGAGAGAAAACGCAAAGGTGGCGCAGAGAAACTGCGAGAAAAAAAGCGGCTGTCAATTTTCAAACCGATCGGACTTTTTCGCTTTTTCGTAATTTATCAACATGAATGAAGAGCAAGCCCAAACAATACCCGATGGTAGAGCGGATAGTGCCCCCGTCTGCCATGCAGGAGATCTTCGGTTCAATTCCTCACCTGGACAAAAGGTGGATTTTACTTTATTACCTCACTTTGTTGTTAACCATGACAGTGAAGTGATTCTTATCATTCTGCCTGTCACTGGCTAGATGACACACACAGTGGCATTTAGGGTTTCTGTAATTTTCATTTCTGTACTCTTTTTGTGAATTTGTAACCCAGGTGCTAAATTATTATTATCATTATTATTATTGTTATTATTATTATTATTATTTTGCCTTGTTTTGCTTTGGTTTTTTTTTTTTTTGTTGTTGTTGTTGTTGTTGTTGTTGTTGTTTTTTTTTGCCTTTTTTAATGCCTTGTTCTAACTTTATGGGGAGGTATATATACCAGTCGAATCAGATTCAGATTTAAAGGATTTGTGTGGTATATTTTGTTTGTCGCCATGACCTTCCTATGTGCAGTTTGGGCTCATTCTCCATTCATGTTGATGGGCACCTGCACTTACTAATCTGGAGTAGATGCCCAAAAGGTGTTGGCCAGTTGTGGCCTGTTCAATAGAATAAAAAAGTTCAATTCCTATTCATCTATTGTATTTTATTGTTCCACTATAGTACTATAGTCCAGTATGATTGGGGCAGCCAAGTAATTTAACATATTTGAACAATTTTTTAAAAAGTAACGTAATAGTTACTTTTCCTGGTAATTAATTACTTTTTAGTAGAAGTAACTAGTAACTATAATTAATTACTTTTTCAAAGTAATGTGCCCAACACTGCTGATGACAGCTAACTAATTGCATGGCATTATGGTTTTAAAGAGTTGCACAGTTGGTATACACATTTAAGAGAGCAAAAAGACCGGAAAGGTGTGCGTTATCGAATGTGGTGGGCCAGTCTGGTCCAAAATGCCCGGGCCGATTTTTTGTCCCAGTCCGCCCCTGGCCATGCTACAAAAATAAATGCAGAAGTCCAGTATTGTGGATTAGCAGCCCACAGGAGAACAACTAATGAGGAGATTTCACCACCATGTGGACTCATATAACACCCAGATATTTATACAAGTTACATTTCAGTCTGTGAATTCTAATATGTTCATATTAAACAAATTCCACCTCCCTGTTGAAGCTTCTTCATTTGTTTGTCAATCATTTTTTGCATTAAAAACACCAATATTAATGAATATCCAATATTAAAAATCTTAATATATTCTTGTGCCAAAAAAGAAAGAGTATGTGGTGTTTCTCCCATATTTTTTTTTCCTCATCACACACGCCTTTGTGGAATCTGATCATTTATTTATAATAAATATGTAATCAGTCAAACTGTGCCGTATCCGGCACAGTCAGAGCTGGATTTTTAATTAAGATCTGATTTTTGTTAAAAAGGCATATCAGTCAAACCCTTGTGCCAATACAGATTTTGGTAGACTGGAAAGCTGACTATCCAGAAGAAGTGTTAATAATTCAAAATCTGATGAGGGGAGAAGGAGAGACAGGAATAGAGTAGGATACAAAGAGAGAGATGGAGGAAAGGAATTTTGAAGTGTAAGTTTGGCACAGGGGTCATCCAGTAGTAATGCTGTGTGTCCCGGCAAGCTGGGTGCTGGGGGGGTGATAAGGCGGTTTGTATGGACGGATAGACATGCAGCAGTAAAGTGGAACAGGGCTGTTCTGGCCCATGTATTGAAGCCTGAGTCACCGTGAAGACCCACAGCCACTTCCAAGCACTGCCTCAGTCAAATTCACGCAAATACAGCCAGCTCTGCACTGAGTGGACACACACTGCAGCCCCCGCCTCACACTCACTTCCATCCCCTGCTACACGAGCCATGTCTCTGCTGTCTCAGGGCAGAAAAACTCTTTTGTCTTCTGTCTCCTCCTCTTCATCTCTGCCTCCCTGTCATAGCTGAACTGGATTAACAAGTGAAATTAGCAAGACTGTGTGTGACATAAGTCATATGACAGATGTGTTCTCATGGGTGTGAACAGCAAATGGTGGTATGGAATCACATTTTTTTAATTCTTATGTGCTATAAATCATACCTTGAGATGTGATCTACATGTGACTCGTATTTGTACGCTCAAATTGGAATGTGTGAGCATTTACGTGGCAATGAGAAGATTCTACATTGTTCAGTATCAGGGATATGCCCAACCCTCGTTTTTTCATCCTCGATTACTGTAATAAGTGGGTGGCATGAACGAATAATTGATTATTTGGTTTGTTCCGCTGTTCACAAAGGCTTTGTAGTGGGGAAAAAAACATCAAATGCAATCTTAAGACAAAAAAAATGAGAGCAGTATCATGAAAAAACAGATTTGTGCCAGTGACGATTCTCATTAATTTCTTTTTGTTAAGAGGCTACTTAAATCAACAATAGAATCCAATGCAATAAGAGGAAATGGAGTGTATTTTGGGGAGTGTGCAGTCTGCAGTATAATGCATATTGCAAGATTCAGCAAACAACAAAACCCAATATTATTTAAGCACCAGTCCTCATTATTTTAACTGATGATATTGTACAATTAACAGAATTTTCTGTTGAAAGGAGCAGAAAAAACAATACGTTGGATGGAAATACACATACACACACCACACACACACACACACACACACACACACACACATGGGGCTGTGCTCTGGATGCATAAACAGACAGAATAAGCCCAAAAATTATTCAAGTATAAATCCACATTTGTTTTCCTAATACTCTACAGTCAACAGAGCGATCCAACTGAGAGCAGAAGAGAAAAAAAATCTAAACCAGCCATGTTTATTTTTATCCAGGCGATGCTTTTCTGTACAGCAGGCTTTGACGTTGTTAGCAGGCTCACGAGAGCTGAATGGCCCAGGGGGAGGTTTTTTTGCCCCAAAAGTTGCGTGGAAGGCAGCGCTTAACTAACCTTAACTCGAACACAACCAACGCCTGGAGGGCAGGGCTGTCTTAAAGGCAACATTCAGGGAAAAACTTCTTTGTCACGCTCACGGCTCTACACAATGTTGGCGCTCGACATTAGTTCTGCTCAATTCAATTTTTGAAAAATGTTCGAGCAAACAACCACAATTTACCAAAACCTCGACAATGGTCATGATGGAGAGGAATCAATGATTGATTAGTCAGAAATTAGACAGAAAAATCACTGAAGACTTGAACGGTAGAAGATTCAGTTCATGTGGAATAAACACAGAGAGAACCTCGTTGTTAGCGTGAGCAGTGACAGCCGTCCGTGGCTGAGCAGGCAAAGAAAAGAGCGCCACCTACAGAAACTTCATCAGCAGAAAAATCCAAGGAAAAAGAGGTGCCAGTCCTGGACACGGCGTTTGATTGACAGGGATGTTCAGAAACACCACAGCGATGAGCGCCTAACATCAGAGACGCAGACAAAAACAAGAAACTTGAGGAACCACTTTAAAGAAATCATTAAAATACTCCTTTTAGAAGAACAATGCCTCAAATTGGCAAACAGGCTTCAGTCTTTTATCCACTCAGGGTTGGTCTATTAGGTTGAGGCACCATTTCATTCTATATCAAGTAGGTTTTTTTCCAGCCTAATCCCTGGATGATGGATTTAATCCCATGCTAAAACAATCAGGGGAACCACCGGCCCTTAAAGTCTGAAAAAGTCGCTGGATTTCAGGTCTTTCAAGTATTAAAATGTCTTAAATTTATTACAGGTCTTCCTTTTTCACCATGGATTGACGCGTTTCTCTGTGCTCCACATCCGTCCTAATAGATTAATACAGAGCAGGGTTAGTAGTATAATCTGCATCGTGTCTACCTCATTAAACCCAGCTGGACTTCATGTCCTTTAACAATTAACGTCTTGGCTTCCTTGGCTGTGTTCAGTCAAAAACCAGCTGCTTTTGTCAGTAACATTTCTGTCATTTGGTATTCAAATTCAGTCCCAGGTAGCATTTCAAAGTCTTACAAAGTCTTACATTTCTTCATCTGCAGAGACCCTGACATTTTCCAGTTGCGTCATTTGAAAAATGGCAACTCCAGCACGCATACTCACACGCACACACACACACACACACACACACACACACACACACACACACACACACATTCTGCGGTAATCACACTGCAGGGCTTATTTAAATACTGATAATAACATAATAACAGACAGGTCAAGAGACGTGTGTCTATATGAAAGTTGTTGTTTTTTTCCCAACAAGTCAAAAGCCATTTTTTGTTTGGATTTTAATGACTGGGTTTGTGCGTGTGCATATGTGTGCGTGTGCATGTGTGTGTGTGTGTGTGTGTGTGTGTGTGTGTAGTTTGGCTTCCAGCAGCTTTCTGCCCAGGAGGTAGAGAGTTATCTGTGTTTTTAATCAGCCTAGAACAGAGAGAGAGAAAGATGGAAAGCTCACGCATACAGAGCGTGCATGTGGACACACACATACACACACACACACTCTTTCTCTCTCTCTCTCTCTCTCTCTCTCTCTCTCTCCCTCTCTCGCTGTCTCTGTCTCTCTCTGTATGGGTCTCTCTCTAATAAGGCCCCTTGCTGTAAATCCTTTAATCTGAGTAGGAATGAAGGCTATATCTCTGTCTTTCTAGGTGGAAAGAACAATATCTCTCTCTTTTTCTCTGTCTGTCACTCTCTCTCTCACACACACACATGCACACTTACACACTTACACACAATTGCACTCACACACACCAACAAGTGCTGAAACAGAGACTGCCTTGTTAATTGAGGATTGGTAGAGCTGCCTCTCTCTCTCTCAATCTCTTTCTTTTTTTTCTTTCTCTCTGGCTCTCACTCACTACTTGTGTGTAGTGAGTGTGTGTGTGTGTGTGTGTGTGTGTGTGTGTGTGTGTGTATTGCGTGCACGTCTGAAGGTGCTGCTAGACTGTGGAACAAAAGTTCAAAGGATTGCAAAGTTAGGAAAACATTCCCCAAAACTCTTTCAAAAAATGCAATTCAAGTTAAAAAAGACTCAAACATTGTGACATTGTGGTTTGTGCACATGAGCCCACACATGTAGACACAGATGAGTGTGTGTGTGTGTGTGTGTGTGTGTGTGTGTGTGTGTGTCCATCGCAGCCTCCCTCTCCCTCTCCCTCCGTCTCATTCTTTAGTCCAGACAGAGGCTTAATTTTCACCGTAGTGAGAAGAGAAGCTGTAAATCTGTTGGACTGTGTCCAGACATAATGACTCAACAGCAGTTTATATCCACCTCTGTCTCCAGCTGGCATACAGCATTAAACCTGCAGCCACGCTCAGTAAATGTACAGTACTCACATTACATTCTGACGCGCCAAGATGCACCGTGGACAGCTGATTATACATCGCCTATAAGCTGTGGGCTTGACTGATATGTGTGGCCGATATTGGCTTTTCATTATAAATCATCATCTGTCTCTCTGTGTCATCCACCTATGATATGATGGATATGATTCAGTTATATAGATGTTTACTGTCAAGTTGAACAGTATTGTAATGGTTGTGGCACAAATCATCACAAATCATCAGCGAGCCATATATATATATTTGTCCTAATACAGTCAGTATTTTATAGTTTCTTTGCAGCTGTATAGGTGAAAGTAATGAGTGACCACTAGTGCAGTGTACCATGACGAAGTGGATCTGCATTCATGTCATGGGAAAGACAGTAGATAACAGCCTCCTCCTTTGCAGTTCACTCGGCTCCAGTTTGAACCTGATCCCAGCCATGGCAGAGAAATTATTTCCCTTACTACTTATTACTTATAATAATACACATTATTTATATAGAACTTCCCTTATCTATCTTTAAGTGTGTCACAGTAGGATGATAAATAAATAAAATAAAATAAAACTCTGGAAAAATTCTGGCAACTAGAGCAAAATGTGGAACCCAGTCCAGCTGAAGCCTTGAATTCTGTCCAAACCTGACCCAAACACAACCACAGCCTGAATATCACTCGACACTTACTGTTGGAATTCATTCATTATCTGTGGTTTACAGTATGTTATACCTGGTAAATATTACTTGGAAACTATATATTTTTTTTTTTTTTTTTGCAAAATAACTACAAAAGCTTCTGTCAACTGTAGGTACAGTATTTTCATTTTACCTAAAACCAACGAAATGAATGACTTGCATCCTACATCAGTCTGTGATCCCATCTCCTAAAATGCAATGCCAGAACACAGTTACTTGCTGGGTTTTGGTTTGTGGTTGACATTGCAGTGTTTGACTTCTTGTAAAGCATGAGCTCAGATGTATCATCACTAACTCCATGTGAAAAAATCTGCTCAGGTGCAACCAAAGCCTTAAGACAACTTCAATCATGCCATCTTAAAGGCTTCAAATGAGTTTGAACGCATGATCACTTCCAAGTGGCTGCTTTGAGCTGTCAAAACGCTCTGACGGTGCTTCCCATGCGAGGTGAATGCAGTATTATACTGAGCAGGATGAGGTGCATGAAATAAAGTGTGAGCACTGGGGAACCTGAACATACTGTACAGTAATTGCTTTGGTGAGAAGTCTGACAGGGCTCTGCACTTCTTCTTTAGTTGTGAAAGATGCTGGAAACGCTGCTTAGATATGAGAGATAACTTAAAAATGAGGAATTGATCTGTTGGTATGGAGAGAATAACACACTCATACATGCACGCACACACACACACACACACACACACACACACACACACCCAGTGTCATCAGTGTGTGTCACTGTCAGTTTAATGGGAGGTGTACCAGGATAGAAAGTGGTTGTTAATCGCTCACCCTAACGCAGAGGACACAGATACTAAATTACATTTGCATAACACAGAGAATTAATCTGTGTGTGTGTTTACCACCATAAAATGAGATTGTTTCTCTCTCCCTCTCTTTCTCATTGTCTCTCATCCCTCGCTGTATTTTCATCTCTGGCAAAGCAAAAGACGCAATTTATTATTGCAAGATCCCATGTGTTAAAGCCCCTACATGTGGAATATTTACCTTCTGTAATTCACAGATGAATTTTGATGGCGGTAGTGAAATGAGACTTGTGGGGAAATTGTGTTTATGCTCTGTGTTCCTTTCTATGTGTTTGTCAGTTTTCCTGAGTTTGATTTGGCAGAAATGACAAGCACAAGGAAGGAGCCTCAAACAAAACAGGACAATGACTCAGTCTAGAAGTTTTCTATGTGACCAAGTGCACAGTGCAGATGCTGTACAGTGCCTCAGCGCCTGGGTATGTGTGCACCATCAGCTGGCTGGAGGCCAGTGTTAGCCTGTACAGATGGAAAGCCATACCAACATTTGCTAAGGTAGCATTTCCGACCTGACCTGACTGTAGCCTGATGAACGCATCTTGTGCAGTGCAAATAATAACTCACCACCTTATGCACTGTAATGGAGCAGATTCTCAAAGACATCTCACATCTTATCCAAGAAGCTTCTTCAGTCCCAGGTATTTAAACCTGTGTGTGGACATTATCCAGCTTGTTGCCTTGTTAGTTCTGCTCAGCATGCTCCAGTGTCTTCAAGAATCTACAAACACGTCCAGTTGCCCTCGTTCCAACTCTGTGTGGATAACCATGACCTGCATGACTGAGAACCTCCACAGACATTTCCACTGACTGTCGTATGTTGCATCTTCTGAGTTTGAACTTCCCCTCTCTGCTCTGAATGTGTTCCATTGTAACCAACATGGACGCCCACGAGAAGCTAGAAAAACATGGATCTGTCCACTGACGGCAAATAACAAGAATCAATGGTGATAGCTACCATTAGCTGTTAATGTTAGCTAGGCAAGCTGCAGCTAGTCATCATAACTGCTAAGGTCAGGTCTGTTCATCATATTAAAAGGATACACCGCTATAAATCACTCCCATCGTAAAGAGAACACGAGTTTGAAGAAGAGCGTGTTTTCAAATAAAAATATGGAGTGAAACTTTATTGTTGACTTTGTTGTCCGCCATTTCTTAAGTGATGTCCACTTAAGAAATGGCTTCTTGCTGCACCATGCAGGGAAATACTTGGGGTTTCAAGTGGTCGCCAAAGTCAGTAGAATTTTAAATTTTGCTGGTAGTAGTTTAAGAAGTAAGAGGTATCCCTTAAGAATCCTAAGAGAGGGAGTGACTGCGGTTTATTTTGTATGCAGTTTGTGGAACAGGTCAGGTTGAAGTAGGATTGAACACATTTGGGGCCATTAGTCTTTTATTAAAGGTGCAGTATGCAAAACTGATGACTCTAAAGGGTGCTCATCACCAGTCCAATGAGAACAAACTAGATTCAACCATCAAATTTGGTGCTTATTATTTTTGGCAGTTGAATCTACAGAGTCCTCACTTATTGGAAATTATTCATAGCACACCTTTAAAAATATCTTTAGTCAGTGTGCAGTGTTGCTACCTGTCCACTTCCTGATTTTAACTTTTAATTTGTGTGTTTGTAACACTTATCTCTCCTTTTATTCTTTTTGCCTGTGTTAAAGAGTTGCTTAAAGAATTAATTAGTGTGGGTTTTTATGGAGAGTTACAGTCGAGCCATTGAGTTGAACACTCTCTTTAAAGTCACTTGACCCCTCTAGACCGGCTGCGCTGCATTGTGTCACGTCTGATGGAGAGCATCCAGCATCAAAATTTACATAGATCCAGCTCCTGATGGCTGAATCTCGTATTGATTCCATTTTGTGAACATTTGTTTAATATAGACTAGCTAAATCACATGTTCACTCATATATCCAAGGGCATTTATGCTATGCAGCTATTTTGCATATCCTGTTGCCCAGGTTATGATGATTTACATGGAAGGCATTACCAAAACATTGGCCACTCAGTAACACAAAGTGGCCCAGCAATGCCACACTGTGACAAACTCCCTTTGGAGTAGCTTGTCTGTTAGAATCCCATGATGGTCTACATGCAGTTTTAGAGACTTTTCCCCCCTGAAAAGAATCAAATTCCAGACATAAACACTAACTACGTGACATATTTTGAAATTTGTGGGAATGAAAATGTTAATAAATCGGTTATATGTGGCCTCAAACCAATAACACTGGTACCAATATTGTGAAGAGGTATTCATTTGTGCCCTACAAAATACATTTGTGGTTACCCATGCTTGTTAATAAGACATGAAGGATATTTGAAGAGCTCCTGTTTATTTCTTAATGAAGGAAACCCAGCCTCGTGCTATTCCCTTGTCTTTCGCTCTCTCCGACTGGCTCTCTTTGTCTTCCCATCTTCCCCTACAGTGTTTGTTTCTCGTCTTTGTGTCAGTGCCCTGCTGAGACGTTACTGAGTGGTACCATGCAGCCCTGTGTCTGTGCGCGTGTCTGAAAAACACTTAATCTACTCAGTGCTCAGTCCTATCACAAGATAAATCCTCCCCTCTTATTAAAAGTCTGAAATTGTCTGAATTTAAGGCTTTAAAAAGTAAACCATTGCATGCAGTCAGCATCCTGTCTGCTTTACAAAACACAGTTGGACTTAATATCTTCAAACAGTAAATTTCCTGATGTGCCTTATTCTGTCCGTTTATAGTTTAATAACTGTCATTATCTATATTCAATCAGAGATCGTCTGGCTCGCCAGGCTTTGTTTGTTCATTTTGTTTGTTAATTTCCTCTTAAACTCAATTCCAGGAACCATTAAAAGGTCTTCAGTCGTCTTAAGATTTGCTTTCTGCAACCTGCAGAAACCTTGATGCTCTCCTTCCTCTGCAGAGCAATATCCATTACTAATAGACCCACATTAGGGCCATAGGCTCTCATTGGACTAGATGTAGTCCCAAATGGGAAGGGTTTAGTTGTTGATTTATTAATTGTCACACTGTCTGCTCTGTATGTGGGGAGATAGTAGTGGTGAGAGTAAAACCTATGATTTCAGTGGGCATTCTTCTGCATTCTCTAATGGGGGTAATTTTCAGTTAATTAAATGATAGCGAAATCAAACTCTGCCTTATTTCGCTGAGGGACCTGCTGGAAACTGTCCCAAACGTCGATGCTGGTCCCAAACCCACAGTTTTAGAACCACTGCAGGAGAGAGAGCATGATGTCCTGCTGCTGTGGCCTTGGGGACTGCTGGGAAAGAGTAGTGCATGTTTATATGAGTGTGTGTTGGTGTTATAGACTGGTATTCTGACTGTGTGTGTGTGTGTGTGTGTGTGTGTGTGTGTGTGTCCTCCTCCACTGTGATGCCTCTGTCCTCTCAGCTCTAGCCTGTATGGATTTAAAAACACTTTCATGCTTTCTTTGTCTCAGCCATGCTCTCCTCCCGGCCACTTCATTACCACCAATAAGAACTCAATTTCCCCGGGGCTCCGCCAATCATAGCACTCATATCCCCTGCAGGCTTGGCCAATCAGCTTCAATGTTCCTTTGGCCCAATGTCATGAATGGCTAATGGCACCCAGTAAAGGGGATGAATGTAAATGAGCCAACATCAGGGGATTTCCTGCATAGAGAGATTTTTTTAGTGTTAAAACAAAGGCTTCTCTGCAAGTCCCACAAGGAACTAGGGAGAAAAACACCACTTAATGTTAAAGGCTTGTGACGCAGTTTGTCTGTTTGACCACCAGATGGCACAAGACATAATTCGCTAAGAGGGAGAAATGGCAGCAGATTTGCAAGGTTACAACTCGTTTAGCAATATTTATTTCTCATAATAAGTCGTGTACCAAGTTGCCTTTTCAGTTTCTATAATATTAGCTATCACCTCCCCTTAATTTGTGGTTGAGGGTGAGTTATTTCAAACAGGATTCCCACTCGTCATAGGATTTTTGGAATATCATGGCGTTGCGAGGGAGAAATTCACAAGTCAAATGGAACTTTACAGGAATGTCGTTCTCATTGCTTGAATTTGTTGGTGGTTTCTCCTCTGAAGTGGCAACCGGACTGTTCTCCTTTTAAAACAACAACACAGTAACAAACTGGAGGGATTCATATTTTCATATCATGATTTAGTATGGAAAGTCATGCAAAAGTCGAGGTAGAAATGGTGGAAAAATTGACATTCTGTGGTTCAGGGAAATATTCCCTGTGCTTTGGTTTAATCAAGCAAAAGAAATGACAGGAACATTGAACATCAATGCGAACTGGTGTCTCTAATCGTGCGCACAGAGACACACAGGAGAGGTAATTGAGTTATCTTTGAAGATATCCCAAATGACCCAGTGGTAAAGTAATAAAAGACAAATCCATTTAATAATTGACCAGGCTGAATAAATAGTCCTAAAAGCAGCACGTGGCCTGCTAATCAGTCTCTATGTATTATGTATTACATATTATGTATTGATGTTATAGCTGCTCTGCAACGCGCTGTTTGATTTTATGAGAGAGTTTAGGAGGGGAAGAGATGAAAAATAATAGCTAAAAGCATGTTTACAGGAAAATCAGGAGAAGTGGTGGTTTCCATGAGAATCAAGTTATTAGTACTATCATGACTACAGCAGCTGTAGGAGAGTTAGAAAGATTGTTCACCCATTTTGAAAAGTGCTCGCTGTTCTGTAGGACAGTAGTGGTGCTCTCTTCCTCATTGTTACTGAGTGCTGGATACTGGCTGGATGCTCCAAATGCTAACTGTTAGCCTCCTGCCATTGAGCTGGACTTCCCCCCAGCTAACACTCTGAAAAATAACCGCCTTGATCCACTTAAAGAAGATGTAACATCACTTTACAAGAGTTGCTTTCCAAATCTAAAATGCACATATGATTACTGAGTGCCTATGGACAATAGTTTTGATCAGATGAGCTGGCTTCTTCTTTTCCTCTGCTTCCTTCTATCACACATGCTTCATGTACCTTTCAGGCACCTGCCAGCCAACGTTGCAATCTCAGAACCCATTGGCTCTCGACTGATGATGATTTTGCTTCAGTGGCCAAGGGCCAGTATTTCGGGTTTTCTGGTGTAGCCTCTGGCCGCTCGTTCCATTTTTGATTTTGGATTCCGTTTCATTTATTACATGAGTCAAACGTTTCTCCACACAATACACAAACGTTTTAGGTCCAGCCGACATTTCTGCCAATGCACTCCGCCTCTTCCACTCCCCACATGGACTGTTTACCTTCATAAAACCACTCAGACTACAAAGGGTAACTACTGGGACTACGTCCAAGGAGCAACTTGACTTGTTGTAGATTCATGAAGGCATTTCACTTCTCATCCAAGAGGCTTCTTCAGTTCAGTTGTGCAAGCCAATGTAAAAGCTCCACATGGGTATACTACTAACACAGACACACAGACAGGCAGGCTGGCTCACAGACAGACCTACAGAAGCCTACAGTCAGTCAGAGAGACGAGCAGACAGACAGAGCCATAGATAGAGTTTCAGATGTGGTTTGGCCCTGGGGAGCGTGTGTGTCAGAAAACCCGTTTTGTTTGAACTCACTCCCCTGGGTTAGGATATAAAGAGAGAGAGAGAAGTGGGTGAGAGACATGGTGGCAGAGGGAGAAACAATGTGAATTACAAAGAGAAGTGGGGAAGAGAGAGGAAGTAGCGAGCTTAGCGAGGTTAGAGAGAGAGAGAATCAGTCAGACCCTATTCCCCTGGCTGGAGCTTCAGCAGACATTCCTGGATTTAGTTTCACTAGAAAGTTTTTAGCAGACAGGTCAGTCCACAAGACTTTAACAAAGTATGCTCTCAGGATTTTAATGAGTCACAGACCACTTCTGCTCTCTCTTTGTGTGTGTGTGTGTAGGTGTATGTGTTTCTAATTGTTTTGGCAAGCGTCCACAGTGTCTTACTTTTTTACTTTTCCATTACAACATTTGCATTATACTTTCATTAGTAACTCTTGTATTGTACCAAATATGTCTTTGTTTTTGCTGCTCCACTCCACACACACACACACACACACACACACACACACACACACACACACACTTGCACCTATGCAGACCATCTGCTTGTCTTCATTCTGTGTTAACCCTAACTACAACTAGCATTAATTCTTAACCTAACTCTTATTATTATAACCTTAAAGGTGTGCTATGTGTTGTGGTTTTAACATCAACCTATCATTCTCAACGTTAACTGATACCTTGATACGTTTTCATTCATAAGTCCAATGAATGAGGCTATTTTTAGTCTCTGTGTCGCCCCACTGATGTTGTTCATATGTATTTTCTATCAACATTTCCCTTCCAAACCTGTTGCTTCCCTCATTTCTGAAAGGATACACGTGTTGGAAGTGATTTTGGCCTTTCACTCCTTTCACCATCTGCTGTTGACAGAAACACTGAAAGGTTTAGCTCGGTTTGCTCTAAAAGAACAGCGCCGTCTCTCTGTTTTGTGTTGTAAAGTAATCCCACAGATCTCCTGCCCAATCCAACATAGTGGCTCACAAAGTAAAATGCAGAGTAGAGGCCATTTAAAAGCTGGCAGTTTTCTCAGTGATGGTCTTGTTTATTAATAGTGATTATATAAATGTCTCAAAACTAATGTTGTAATTATTGATTGATGTTAAATGTAACATTTAGTACCTTTACCGAGTCCTAATCCTAAACTAATCCTTTGAAGAAATGAGATGCGGCCAGAGTGACCTCACTTAACAAAAATGTCCTCAAAGTCAAACTGTCACTGCCAAAGATGTAAGAACAAGAACACACACACGCACACACATCTTTGACGCCCAGTTTATTTCAGGGCTGCCGCGTGCCAGACTCCTGAGAAACAGTGGCTTGACACCAGGCAGGTTAAAAGAATGCAAGCAGGATGAAAGGAAGAAAATAGGGGAGAGAGAGAAAAGAGGATAGGAGGGGGAGTTGGCAAAGTAAAAAGCGAAGAGGCAAGATAGCTTGCAGAGCACAGAGCTAGATGGTATGTGGAAGCTAAAGATGATTTTTCTTTGATGTGGCAGATGCACGCATTTATAACAGATCGTCTGAGAGAGAAAGAAAGGCAGAGAAGGTGAATATACCTTCCTCTTTTTCTCTGGTTTTATGGGAGTTAGAGAAAATCTGATTTATAATGAGACAGGAAACCATGTGATAAATAACTAGACTGGGTTAACATGGAGCTTAAGGGAAGACAGCCTCATGTAACCAGTTTTTTTTTTTTTTTTTTTTTAAGAAAAAGAAGCATCTACATATTCTGAGGTAAAGTGTTTCTGTTAGGGAGAGCTTGTCTTTACAGGCTGATAGCAACATTTTTTGGATTGAAGATGCCAGTGATAGGATAGTTGACATTTTGTTTTGATATTCAATAGCTTTACGTGTGACCGCTTTCATGGAAAAAAAAAAAATCTTCATGGTCTAAATGCCATTTCAGAGGCTTTTCCACCCTGCCAAAAATCAAATTGTGGAGGAAACACTGAGAACTTGTAAACTATCGGGCATGAAAATTGTGTGATTTAAAGATATTGATTACTTGCATATCATTACTGCAATATCAGCCATAAGCAGATTCAATCCAGAAATTTGTGGGATTTTGGCCTTTAACTTGGGAGAGGATGAACTGCATAATAAGCTGCAGCAGTGTAGTCACCCTCAGCAGCAGTGCAGTGTTTTTGAGACCTACAGTGCTGCAAAGGTATGTGTGTATGTGTGTGTGTGTGTGTTGTCACATTTTTCCAGTGTAATGATTTCTAAAAGTGTGTAAGCCATTAACTCCGCCAGACTCTTGATATCCTTGGATAGGTAATTTAGGCAAGCAGGTGGGTAGAGAGATAGTCTTTTCACGCCAATAAAGCCACTTGCAATGAAATGAAATGAAGTCGATTGAACTTGGAGAGAATGAAAACACCAGGGATGCGCCGATCAATCAACCACCAATGAGAATCCTCTGATAGATGTTCCAAATAGATAATCGGTGATCAGCGAGTGCCAACATAAATGCCTACCTCATCAGGCACACACTAACTTGAAATAAGTGGATAAAAGCTGGTGTATTTCCACATTGTTCAGTCAGAAGTGTCATGAGGTCATTAGACAATCTGTTAAAGTCCTCCTCCAGGCATTTATTAAGCCCATAAAAAGCATTTCTGTTCATTAACATTACATATATTTTGTTTTGTTTTTTTTCAATGAAAAACATCCCTTATTGCCTTAAAACAGCTTAAATGTAAGAATGCATGGATCTATGAATATGCAAATAGTCCCCGTCCACCCCGTGCTGGCACACTGACTCATAACCAGAGCTGTGTTCACAGAACGAGGAAGTCCTGTCCCATGACACTTTTGAAAATTGTGCTGTATTTGATCATCTAACCATGTAAAAAAGAGGAAAAAAGTCAGTGAGTCTTAATTACACTAATTGTTCATGTGCCGCAACCATTGCCAGTTGGTCTTGCTGATTTTTTTTTTTTTTTTTTTTTTTTTTTGAAAATTAAACACTGAAGGGAGTGGCAGAGCTTTTGCTAATGATATGCAAAGAAACAGCCCATCAGTTGATGGGATTGCCTGTTGGATGTGTGGCGTATGAATCTAGCTGGCCCGGGGTACGTCTGAATCTCACATTTTTGGGGCATGCACATACACCAGCTTGAGTAGTGCTGTGTGAAAACACCGCTGTAGTGACAAACTTTGCACAGATACAAGTTAGCATAGTCAAAGTCAGACATTTTATAAGAATAAGAAAAGAATTAAAAAAAAAACATTTTTGAGTGGTGCTGTTCACTTTGTACTGTGTGCTGTAGAGGTGGTGTTTGATGGTGCCCCCAAAAAACCTGGCTGGTGCATCACTGAAGACGAGTGTTTTGTGCAGTTGTTTGAGTGAGCGTGACGTTAAGACTCGGTTAGTGTGATGTTACCGAACACTTAAGACTTGTTCTACAGCCGCAGGCCACAACTATAATTAAGGAAACCCATCCAGACTAATGGAAGGAGAAACTCGGTGTATCAGACAACTAATTGCAACACTTGGCCTCTCTCATTCTCTTTCTCTCTCACTTACACACATACTCTCACTTTCTCTTCTCTTTGTCTCTTAATCTAATCTGCCTCAGCAATTCTCACTTTCTTGCTGTTGCCTCCGTCTTATCACCCTCCTTTCTCTTTCCTCCTACCTCCATTCCCCCTGAATAGGACATACTAGGTTTAATAAGAAACACCTCGTGATTGCTGTTCTATTCTCTCTCTCTCCTCTCTCTCCTCCCTCTCTCTATCTCTCTCTCTCCTCCCTCTTCCTACTCAGTATTCATTCTTTTCTACATGAATTGCTTGAAGTGCTGTTGAAGTGCCTACAGTATATTGTCAGTACAAGTGCAAATAAATTTCTGCTCCATTTAGGAAATATGTACCAACTCCATTTCTAATTTCAGCTGTGTTACTCTGTCATCTTTTAGAAGTAATATTGCTAAAGCAGTTTAGGAAATGTCAATTTTCAAAAGCCAACAAACACTTAATGCATTCAAGCTGTTTTGAGATGATAAATTATTTGGTGTGAAAGCACCAGCTGTATCATAACTACATGATCACGAGTATTTGTTGTATGAAAATATGAAACTGCATGCGTGTGTGTCTGCATTGAGAATTTCTAATGGCTTTCAGCCAGGAGATACACATAAAGTTAAAAAGTAAAGTCTGGAGTTATTTTGGTGGCTCTGGTGGCTAACATGGATGCCATGTATCAGTGATTCGTTCTGCCTCATTTTTCCTGTATCGACCTACAGGCTTTAAACTATAAATATTAAAAAAAAAAAAAAAACGTACAAAAGTAATTTTACTAAAATGAGTTAAAGGTCTGTCCCTTTCTATCTTTTTCTCTCTTTCCAACAGACATAATGGAGTGGTGGTGGGCGTGGCGGTGGGCCCTGGTCACCTTGGCAACCATTTACCTCAGCCCTTCCCATGGTGACGACGGCCCCACCCCTGTTTTGGAGTTCATCTCCGACACTCTGATCAACAACGTGGTCGCTGACCCCCATACAGGCCGGCTATACGTGGGCGCCGTTAATGCCCTGTACCAGCTGGACTCACAGCTCCGTGTTGAGTCCCGCACTGAGACGGGACCCAAGCGGGACAACCGGCTGTGCACACCGCCGGTCACCGCAGCCTGCGAGGAGGCCGTGGACACGGACAACTACAACAAGCTGTTGCTGGTCCATGGAGCCAAGGACACCCTGGTGGTCTGCGGCAGCGTCTTCAGAGGGATCTGCTCGCTGAGGAACCTGAGCAACATAGAGCAGCTGCTCTATTTCAGTGACACCAAAGGGGAGAAGTCGTATGTGGCCAGTGCTGAGGAGAGTGTCTCCGTGGTAGGGGTGATGTCCTACTTCACCTCCAGGGAGGGAGATAACTTCACAGTGTTTCTGGTGAGGAGAACGGCAACATTTCATTATGGTTTCAGGGGTGCTTGATGGGGCTCTAGGAGGTTCTCAACAAATGAGCAGTGGCTTAATCTTGCTTTCAATTAATTCAATAAAAAATCACCATGGCCTGTATGAAGCAATAAACCAAGGAATTTAAATGACTAAAATGAAAACAAGAAGCAGATGACTGTGAATGTTTTGCTACTATGTTTCAGTAATAAGTCTTGTCACCTCTGTAGGTTGGCAAGGGATATGGCAGCCACGACAGCACCAAGCTGATCTCCACCCGCATCCTCCAGGACTATGGTGACTGGGTGGTTTTCGATAGCATTATTGAGGCCTCCGCCGTCCAGGCCAATCCCTTCGTGCTGCGGTACCTCCACGACTTCCGCTTTGCCTTCAAAGACAACAAATTTGTCTACTTCCTGTTCTCACGGACACTGGGAATGCAAGACACAAAGAACTTCACCTTCATCTCCAGGATGTGCGAGGATGATCAGAGTTATTATTCCTACACCGAACTGCAGCTCAACTGTAGCGCCACAAACAAGTACAACAAAGCTCAGGTAATGATCATGAGCTCTCAGGCAGCGGGTGATCTGTTCACATTTTTGTTCATGGTTATGAGCCAGCAGTGACTGGCAAAAGTACATTTTGACATTTTGCATTTGGATGAGTTTGTCTTCATTAAAAACTTTTTTAAAAAGGTCTCAGTTTTGACCCATAAAAATTTCTTCAATTGGTGATGAAATTGGACTTGATACGCTCTTGGTAATATACATTCTTGATCTTCAATCAGTTTCCACTGAGGTCGTTGCAGACTAGTTTTGCGTAAGAGGGCTAGTAAATGTAGAAGTGAATATCTAACCTTCAGTCCTTCTCTCCATATATCTGTGTCTTTCCTTTGGCTCTCAGGCTGCCTATGTAGCAGCACCAGGCGAAGCTCTAGCAAGGAACATGACTGAGTCAGGTCAATACGGGACAGTCACCACCTCGGACAAGGTCCTGTTTGTTACCTTCACTTCTGATGAAGACCCATCCACATCAGCCCTGTGTATGTATCATCAGCATGCTGGAGGACATGCTGGAATCCTGCGGTTATGCCACGCTTTGTGCTTGTTTGTATAATTCTAAAATCTTTAGTCTTGAAATTCCCAGTGTGCAAACTTATAGTTTCAGGATCTTATGGTTCCTGTGCTGTTAAGAACCTACATTATGTAGAGATTATGTAGGCTTGGGAATGCAGCTGCAGGGTTATCAGATGGATACTCTGAATAATACTACATTCATGCACCATTAGAGGAATGGTCGATACAAGCTTCCTGCTAGAATATACTCTTCACCCCAGCTTTCAGATGGTACATACCACTACAAAAAGATACTACATGGAAATTTCCTTTTGTTCATTGCACTTCCTTAAAGGACCATGCAAATCATGCAAGGGTACTAAGATTTCACAACATATAATCAAAATCCCTTGATTTTTTAGTTTGAATTTTGCTTGAAACAGCTACCTTATAATATTCTGCTTCTGCAGCTAATAAAGTCGTCAACAGTCATAAACCACGGAGTTGATAATTGGCTGTGTGAAGCAAATGTTTCCCTGGGGACTATTTTCCAGTGAAGGGACTGTTAGTCATTAACACAAAGCAGTGCTGCTGCTTTTAGGAAAACTTATGTGGACGACTTTATTACGGTGTTTGAATACTGGTATGATGAAAGTTTGAAGTCTCTGAAAGTTCATTTTCGTATCGTAGGCATGCATGGAAACCAATGGCTGGAGAAAAAGGAGGAAACATAATATTGCAGTTCAAAATTTTGATTACTTGCTTTGGGAAAGAATTAGCAGAAACGTGAAGTTTATACATTTTGCAGATATTACACTTAACATGCAAAATCACTGGCATGGTCCTTTAACCAGACATTAGAAACAATGAAATACCTGTCATCAAGTCTAGTGTATGATATACAGGTGCATCTCAAAAAATTAGAATAGCATGGAAAAATTCATTTTTTTCTGTAATTTAACTCAAAAAGTGAATCTTATATTTTAGATTCATTATACATAAAATGAAATATTTCAAGACTTTTTTGTTTTAATTTTCATGAGTATGGCTTACAGTTGATGAAAATTAAAAAAAAAATCCAGTATCTGAAAATATTAGGATATTACATAAAACCAATCAAACAAAGGATTTATAATGCAGAAAGGTCGACCTCCTGAAAAGTTTGTTAATTTAGGCAGTCAATGCTTGGTTGGGGCTCCTCTTGCATGAATGACTGCATCAGTGCGGTGTGCCATGGAGCCCATCAGCCTGCGGCTCAGCTCAGGTGTTATGGAAACCCAGGTTGCTTTGATAGCGAACTTCTGCATGTCTGGTTTTATGAAATATTCTAACATTTGAGATACTGGATTTGTGATTTGCATGAACTGTAAGCTGCACTCATCAAAATGTTAAAAAAAAAAAAAAAAAAAAAAAAAAAAAAGGCTTGAAATATTTCATTGTATGTGTCATGAATCTAAAATATATGAAAGTATTACTTTTTGAATTAAATTACAGAGAAAAAAATGAACTTTTCAATGATATTTTTATTTTTTGAGATGCACCTGTACTCATTTCAAAAAGAAGAAGAAGTCACTGCAGAATACTTGTTTGGATTTGTGGTTGGCGTTGCAGTTTTTCTTTTCTGTAAAACATGAGCTCAGATGTATCACTCACCAGGTTTGTGTGTTTTTGTGTGATATACTATACACGGCACTTGTGCATGCTTCTGTTACTATTACAGTCGCTTTGTTCCTGTTTGTAGGTATGTATCCTTTGCACTCCATTAACAAAAGGCTTGTGGAGATCATAGGAGCCTGCTACAGCGACAACGGCATCATCAATGGGAAGTCTGCTGTCTATTCGCCTTACTCCTCCAAGTCTGAAGAACTCTGTACCAACAACAATCGGGTGAGGGAGGCAGTGTGTGTGCTGAAGGAGACAGAAACATTGGCAATGGTGTCGGTAATCTTGTACTGAAATGGACCTGACACTCCCATTCTCTGTCCTTGCCGTCAGAAATCCATCGTGACTCAATACACGTGTGGAGCCGAGTTCCTGCCCTCCCCGTTGGCCAGCAAGGCCGAGTTCGCTCTGGCCACTGAGCCCTCACTGGTCCGCAAGGGTCATGTGACCAGTGTGTCTGTGGCCGTGGAAACAGAGCACGCTGTGGCTTTCCTGGGCACAGCCACCGGAGAGGTAACAGGCTGACTGACACATCAGTCGGCATTTTTCAAGCTTTCCACCCCTCTCTCCTTGTTGTTTTTATTTTTGTCTCTTTTCATTTTTTTCTTCTCTGCTTAATTTCTCTCGTGTATAACTGTCTTGGCATGTCTGTCTTTTTACCTGTGTGTCTGTATGTCTCCTCTCTCTGTTTGAACTGTCTTTCTGTGTATCTACAGTGAACAGCAAAAGTCTTAAGGCCCTTTCAAATGTTTTAGTTTTATCTCCTGGAGGCCTGAGGAGGTGTACATAGGAAGTCTCCCTGCAGCCTCAGTGAGCTTCAAATCTTTGCTGAATTCCTGATGAGCTCAGATGGTAGAGACTTTCCCAAACAGACATACTGCAGCTATCAAAGCCAAAGATACTTGTAATAAGTATTAATTGGAGGGTGTGTACACTTACTCATCCAAGAATTTAATTTGAGAAATTAGCCCCTATAAATTTTGCCTTAATTGGTTCTTACATGTCAAAAGTAAAGTGAAAAACTCTGAATTAATTGGATTTCATTTCTGGCCTCAAGGCAGTAAAAACTAGAAAGTTTGAAAACGATTATAGACCTCTGATACCACTGATTTAAAGTTACATTATGTTATATTTTATGTAAAACATACTCCCAGCATGTGTCAGAAACAGAGTAGCTGCCCAACTTCTACTGATAAGCTGCAGATTCACTCTATTTTCTCAAAAAAGTACAAATACAGGATATTTTGCTGGATGTCCTGAAATGTTAAGAGGATTTGTATTGCTGTAGGTGCTGAAAGTACATCTGTCAGCTCACCCAGAGGTGTACGGAAGAGCGCCGGGCGACGTAACAGGAGACAGGGTCAACAAGAACCTGCTGTTTGATTCCAGCCTGCAGTACCTGTACATCACCTCCGAGAAAAAGGTCAGACTCACTCAACCACGGAGTGATGGATTCTTTTATTACCGTCCATCTAACACCTCAGCGTTAACCACATAAGGTCAGGGATTCAGTGATTCTTTCTCGGTCTCTTTTTCATTTCATCTATCAGGTCAGGGGCTTAATGAGTCTTTCATTTATTCTGTCTGTCTTATTTGATCATTCATTCATTCATTCATGCACACACCACTGCATCCCACACCTCTGTATTACCATGCAGAGGTCACTCATCGATTTATTCATTCATTACTCATCTCTCTCTCTCTTTGTCCTTTATCTTTCTTTCTCTTGTTACTTTTATCTTTCCAGTTCTACCGCTCTTTCCTTCCACACTGAAGTGAAATTGATGTTATTGATTTAGAAATGAATTAATTAGAGTGCGCTTCAAGAGGGCAATTTACTTTGATCAAGTCAAGTGACAGTACTTGTGCTTGTTCCATCTGCTAATTTAAATTTATTAGATTGTTCTCGTGTCAGAGAGGAGATTTATTTCCACAGCTGCTTGGAAAGACATATAGTGATTCACAAATAAAATGACCTTCCCAGACCGTCCTGCGATAAATTATTATGTGATAAAGAAAATCACATGTAAAGCCCACATTATAAATTACATTGCCTCTCATCAGATTACGTTATCAAGTGCTGCACGGTCAGGAGTGAAATGAAATGACAAATGGAGAAAGACAAAGACAATAATGAAATGAAAAAAGAAAACAAAGATCTATGGCACACTGTGAAGAGGATGATGAAGTGTGTTGTTACTGTAGATCACCAAGGTTCCTGTCCAGGCCTGCCACCTGAAGACTGACTGCCACTCCTGTGTCTCTATGAAAGACCCTTACTGTGGTTGGTGTGTCCTGGAGGGACGGTGAGTCACTTTGTGTGTGTGTGTGTGTGTGTGTGTGTGTGTGTGTGTGTGTGTGTGTGTGTGTGTGTGTGTTAAGTTTCAACCAGTATTGGTTTCTGATATGAGATATTTTGTGCTGATGTTCAGTATCTTCATATTTGAACACCATCACACACTAACACTCTCCATTCAAGCCCAGTGTGATGAAAATAAAAAACATCATTATGTGTCATAATGTCATAATATGTGGATTAAATGTGACAAGGATCATTTTAACATTAAATTCTCCCTGTCTCTTCCATTTGTTGCAAGAATTATAATGGTGTGTTTGGTTTTAATAAGCGGTTACCATGATCATTTTAAGACGTTAGTATCGTCACTGTAAACAAATGAGACCCTTGCTGAGTAGCTGTGCAGCCTCCAGTGGCCTCTTTAAATTGTGAGCCACCACATCAGACTCATTGGAAAATCTGTTTTATTATTTTACAGCACACAACAGGAAGAGGAACTCTTCTTTCAGCATAAAAAGGGCTAAAGTCTTAAAGGGATAGTTCACCCATTTTGAAAAATGTGATATTATGTCACTTCCCCCCAGCTGTTCTGTAGGACAGTAGTGGTGCTATCTTCTGCTAACTGTTAGCCTCCTGCCACTGAAGTGGACTTCCCCCCAGCTAACATTCTTAAAAACAACTGCCTTAATCCACTCAAAGAAGCTTTAACATCACCTTAGAAGTGTTGCGTTCTAAAATAGTATTTTTCAAAATGGATGAACTATGCCTTTAAGAGTTTCTGGCAGTGGCAGATGGTTGAAAGAATGAAAGGCTGGCTCAACATGTACATCCTGTGCAGTAAACAGACATCAACAGAGTTTGCGGCAAATGTAGTCTTCTTTCGAAGACCACACACAAATACCACTTGGTGTGACCTAGAGGCTACCAGCTATCCTGAGATTGATCTCATTTGTTTGTGGTAATTATACCCAGTTATGGCAATTAGCTCCTGCAATAGAGTGATGGTTGCCCTGCCTGACAATTTTGCTCTTTTAGTATGTTGAAGTTGCTGACTATCCCATCAGTGAATGGCCTGCTGGATTGCAGCTCTGGCTGAGTAGAGATTTCACTTTGGGAAAAGTTCACATCTTCTCTGTCCGAACACTCAACCTGACAAAGCTTGATAATATTTGATTGCAGCTTTAATCAGTCAGTACTGGTGTTCAGCATTGTCACTGGTTGGCCGATCCACAGGTGTACCAAGAAGTGGGAGTGCGACAGGTCGACTGAGGACAACACCTGGCTATGGTCACCCAATCAGCAGTGTGTTCAGATCGAGGCCTTCAGCCCCCCCAACCTCAGCTGCAAGAAGACACAGCAGGTGCCCGACCAAGAGATCAAGCGTGTGTGTGTGTGTGTGTGTGTGTGTGTGTGTGTGCGTGTGTGTGTGTGCATATTTTTCCTTCTTCTTTTCCTTCTCTGGAGTGGAATTCCCCCTGAGCTGAGTTGATTCTTGCTGAGCTTTGCTTCCTTTAGCCCAGTCGAACCTCCCCTAACTCTCCACAGAGTCACTTCTGTTGTTCGCTCTCGTCAGCAGCCTTTCAAACGGAGGTTCTGAACATCTTGTCTGCGCACCCCCAGGGTTCCTTTAGGGAGTGACAGAGGAAAAATGAAACGTTGCTAGCCACATGCATTTTTCATAGACTTTGAATTTATTGAATAGGCATTCACTTTTAGATCAGCATTCTCTAGCTGTCAGCTGGCCGGTTCACCTAAGATGCCACAGAAAGTTATGTGGTGCTGCCACGGAAATGGTGCGCAGTACCCAGAAAATTGCTGTGTCAGCAAAGCAAGACATCATTTCTCTGAATCATGCATGAGCAAAAGCACCAACAGAGCTTATTTCCATTAGGATTAGACCAACTCTCCATAATGGCTTTTTACTTTAAAAGTCAGATATCAGTCACTCAATGTCTTCATCACTGATATAATGGAGGTTTTGTCTTGTTGTTAATTATTCATTAAAAGGCTGTAATACATCCCATAGTTTCCCATCCCATTAAGTACAGCGGGTTGAGTTACCTAAGGAGCTGGTATACCTTAAAATAAACTGATTAGTCTGCATTTTAGTTTTAGTTATAGTGGAGAGCTTTAGTGATTTTAGTGTCCTAATGCCGTTTCAGAGGTTTTTCCACCCTGAAAAGAATAAAATCCACATGAAATACTGAATATGTGGAGGTGGGGGGACATTTTTTTTGCTCACAGAGATGGTCAACCTCTTTAAAGAAAAATAAAACATTAGATTTGAATTCCTATTTCAACATAAAATTCAAAATGAAAATGCAACAGAGTTTTATTTTTTATTATTATTATTATTTTTTTTTTTTAGATGAGCAACCTGATGCTGCAGCTTTCTAATACTGAACTGATCAAAGAGCCCATTTCTCATCACCCCCTTTGTACTGTTAGACTAGAATAGATCTGTTTGGGGTTTTTTTGGTTTTGTTTTGACTCAAGGGAAGATTATCTTGCACATAGTAGTGCACAAAAGCAGAGATGGGACATGTGGTGCTCATTCATTATGCAGTGAAGACAGTAGTTTATGTTGGTGTTGCTGCATTCAAAGAGCTTAATGGCACAGCAGTCAGACATTAACCAGTTTATGTAAAATAGCAAATCTTTTTTCTTTTTAGCTGTGAAATATCATGATTTTAACCAAAGGAGAAAGCGGTCTTCTGTATGGAGAATATAATGTGGCGATCAGAAATCATAAAGCATCATTAGATTGATATAAGTACATTGTACATGCATGAGAAGTAAAATAATCACTGATAATCATAAAAATATGGCCTACAGTGTGCAGCTTTCAATTCCTAGAAACAAACAAAAAAAAAAACCTAACAAAAGCAGAAAAGCCCCAGGTGAATTCATTTCAGAGCTTTTTTGTTGCTGAAGTTGAGAAAGTTTCAAAATTAAAACTTCAGCAGCTGAATTTAACTGTTGAGGTCAGTAGGGAGTAATGAATGTTTGAACAGCACAGTTGAATAGCAGTTATTACTGCACTACACACACACACACACACACACACACACACACACACACACACACACACACACACACAATCACACACTAATACCCACCTACATATATGTATATATGCACTCTACTCAACACGCTTGCATTCAATCAGTAACTTGTTAATCCCATCCTCTCTCTCTCTTTGTCACTGTTGAACATACACACATACAATGACACACACATATTTCCTCCTTGACACATTCAATGCCTCTCCCTTCTGTGCACACACACACACACACACGACTGGTTTCTTTGTCTTATGTCTTTGCGACTGCTGCCAGCAGAGGTGTGATGTGAAATATAATTACTCCTCTGTTCTCATTTTGTTTCTCATCTCTCCCTGTCTGCCTTTTGACTTTCTATGGCCCTCACCTTATTTCCTCCCCTGGTATTTTCCTTAATTCCTGCTTTTCTCCTTTTCCCTTCCCACTCTAATCCTTTCTCCCTGCCTTCCCTCCTTCTCTTCTCTGGTCCTGTTCCCTCTCCAGGTTGAAATCAGCGTCCCCGCCCTCCCCAGCCTGAGGCCGTCCGACAGCCTGGTCTGTGTCTTCGGCACCTTCCGCAGCCAGGCCGTGACGATGCATGACACCCAGGTGATCTGTGCCCTGCCCGACCCTGTGGATATCCCGCCCACTCCCGACGAGCAGGGTAGGTGGTCTGTCACATGCATGCACAAGGGTCTTTCTCATGTTGTGTTTCGAATTATATCCAATGACCAAAGTGCAGTTCTCAAACAAAACTAGAAATATGGCTCTCAGTAGGACACCTGTGCAGTTTTGAAGAGCTGCCACTTCCACTTTTGTCAGTTTGTACTTTTCATGTTTCAATTAAAGGTAATGTTTTTTGTTTAATAAATTCAAATATTAAACAAATATCTGTGTGTTGTTGATGTAGGGAGTATTTCTTTTGCTGGAGTTAGGCACCTTTTCTGCGATAGGCCACGCCCACCACCACACTCCTTGTAATAAAGCATTATGTGATAATGCCACAATTTACAATAACTCTTCAAAATGTAATTTTTTTTCTCCCTCATTTTGCAAAAACACTCACATTTTGTGATAAGCTGATACATTTTGTAATAAAATGAATCTGTAATAATTCAGTGTATTATGTAATAACATGCCACAACTGATGTCTTCATTAAAATTAAGGGCCATTATTTGCAGTACCACTTTACAATAAAACTACCCATATAAAGTGTTTATGGATGATTTAGGTTGTAAGGTCCAGATCCACCAAGCACATGTAGATTGGCTGGTGAACTCCCATGATCCCTGTAGTGTCTGTGCTTGGGTAAAGAGTTGGTCCACTGTTCCATGATCAGGAAGGAACCTGCATTGTTCCTTCTGAATCTGAAGTTCGACAAGTGGCCAGAGCCTCCTTTCAACGCCCTGGCATAACCGTTTCATTAGGAGGTGACATCCTAAAAGTTTGCACACCCTTTTCGGTCCTCCTTTTTAAAAATGGAAACCACCTCCCCAGTCTGTCATTCCATAGCCATGACAGCCCAACAAGATCCATAGCCTTCAGCATTTCAGGGTAGATCTGATACATTCCTAGCGTCTTACCACTGTAGGGTTTCCCAGCTACCTCAGTGACCTCTGCCAGGGAGCTGGGTGACAACCCCCCTAAATCCTCTAGCGATGGCTCCTCCACAGAGAATGTGTCCATCAAGTATGGAAGTTCCTCAAAGTGTTCCTTCCATCACTCAACCACAGCCTCAGTCGAGCTCAGCACGTGCCTGTCCCCTGTTGAGAACAGCTTAGGCAAGGCTTCCTCATGGCTTCCCTCCCCCACTGGATATTACACCTCTACCAGAGACCTCTACTCCCTTAGTGACGATGGATTAATCTGTGCAGAAAAATCAGCTGCTTTGAAGTCTACAATTTGTAGTCTTGTGGAAAAAAAATGTCTGGATCAGATGAAGGGACCAGGTGCGAAGATGAAGGTGAAGATGAACCTTCAATCAAAGGGTCAATACGCCCGAATCAGTGAAAGGTATGTCCAAAAAAACATTGGATAACTCAAAGCATTACCAGCTCTATGAAGACAGATTTGGAAATAGGCCTATTCCATAGCCCATCAGGGCCAAAGTGGTCTGACATCAGAATTATCTTCTTGACATGGGAAAAATGGGAAGATTAGACATGGTCATGTCACATATACTCGCAAAAAGAAGACTGAGATTGCCAAATCTTGGAAATAACTATTATGTATATAGTCCCTCTCAGGTTTTGTGGAATGACAAAAGAAGACAATTTAATGGAGCAGTAGTAGATTAGATGTAAGAAAGTGGATGTCTCCCTTAAGAGTATACTATGGAAGGAAAAGTAATAAGATAACAAGTCCCTTAGTAAGTGCTCTCTCCAGGGTCAGTAATCTAACCACCACTTTGGATTTCAGGGGCTTTGGAATGGGCCTACAATATTTCCAGATATAGCTTTATTGAGTTGCTAACTCTCGAAGTTATCCCATGTTTTTTGACATTTCTTTGTGGGCATGGGCGTGACTTGCATTGTGTGGGCGTGTGTCAGAGGAGCTGTTTTGGAGTCTGTAAGATGCAGTTGCATACTCTTAAAAGTGAGCAGTCAGATTTAAGGGGGCATGACACACTTGTTTTTTGTTTTTTTTTAAACACCAGCACAATTAGAATTAAGCAAATAAAAAGGTGTGGCACCTAACCTAAATGAAAACAGAAGTTGTGGCATGTTATTATATAATGCAATGAATTATATATTTATCAAAAAAGTGCAACCCCTGCATTATGTAATTAGCTATTAAAAATGTGACAATCTTTATTACATTTTGCTTTGAGCAATTTTATTACAAAATGCTTTACTTCAAAAGACTGTGTTACTACATTATGCGATGTTACACTCCCTTTTTGCCAGTCGTCATGAAAAGTCAGTCAGTTCTTCCGTGGCTCATGACACAGCTTTCCACAAAATCTTAAGGTGCGCCATGAATCCCTGCATAGACTATTTGTCATTTTGTGATTAGGAACACCCACCGTCACACCCCTTTTAGACCAATCAGCATGAAAAGTTAAACAGCTCTGTCTTGGCCCATGACTAACCTTCCCACAAAATTGTGTGCAAATCCATTAATAATTTTTTGAGATATCTGCTAACAAACAAACAAACAAACAAACAAACAGACAGAATGGAGCAAAGGCATAACCCCCATCCAACCCAGTTGGCACAGGTAAGAACAAACAAATAGTCTTTGTGAAGACATTGCATCACCCACAAATAATTTAACAGTGTCTAATATAGCAGTCTATCTTCTGTAGCACAGTTTGCCTCAGCTATCTGAATTCTGGAAAAAGAAGTGGAAAAATCAATCCTCAGAGCATCTACAGTGAAACTGAGGATCAGCTTGTCTTTAGATGATTTTACCAGAGGAATTTCAGATGTGGCAGTTGAACAAGGACCTAATGAAAATCCTACAGACTGTTAGAAAAAGCCGCACATGGATATGCTGGTCCTTCTTGCATGGCAGAGAAGATTTCAAATGAGAGAGACACCTGAAAAAGATGCCTGTGCCGTGGGTGTAGATCCGTTTGGTCATGTTTTAACTGAACGTGAATGGTGAGATAACATAGACTCAGGTTGCTGTGACACAGAGGACTGTGTCACGGCAACCTGAGTTTTAGCATTTTAGTCCAGATGAAATGTGCATCAGTTGTTCAGATCTGAGTCAGAGCCCCAAAATTGGTATACATATCCATTTTGATGCCCTGAACATTTTTCTTTCCTCCATTACCATTAAATGGTTTAGCCTCCATATCTGCTGAACTGGCCATGATAGGATTGAGAAAATGTTACCCCCTCCCATATTTTGATGGACAAGAAATGCAGTAGTGCTCAGGAAAACATCGTAAACTGTTCAGATCATCATATAAATGGCCGTTTCAGTGACACTGTGTAAAGTACAACAAAATTTTAGAAGAACTGAGAGCTGTGCCATTTTCCCAAATGCCTGATTACCATAGATATTAAAATGGCTAAAGTGTTCTCACTTCTCCTAAAATTGCAGTGCTGTTGTATTTCATTCTGTCTCTTGTGTGTGTGTGTGTGTGTGTGTGTGTGTGTGTGCGTGCGTGTGCATGTTCAGATTATGTGTCAGTCCCAGTCGAGGTGCTGGTGAATGATGACATCAAGGTGACATCTGGAGAATATCACTTCTACAACTGTGCTGCTGCTGTTAGGAAGAACCAGAACACACCGTAAGACACACACACACACACACACACACACACACACACACACACACAAATAGCAGACTTACCACTCACCATGTGTATTTTGTGTGGTTGTCAGGTGTATAGCATGCGTGACCAGTGACTGGGGCTGTCAGTGGAATGCGCAAGAGTACAGCTGCAGTGACAGCAATGATGCTGTAGAGGGCGCTCACATAGTCAAACCACAACAGGTAGGTCACGATGTGTCTTACTGTCTCTATTTCTCAGGCTCTGCCTCCAAAAGAACAATAGAATATAACTGAGATTAGAGCAAATGGTGTGTATCAAATACAACACAACTAACAATTCCAACATGTCAAAAAATAATTAAATAAAATGTGTGAAGTAAAGCGTGAAAGAATATGGATTATGAGTGCAAAACAAAAACAAAATGAAAAGACAAAGACAAAATGAGTAAATACATAGAATGTATAACATGGGAATATACCAAAAGCTGAAATACATGCAGTATGAAGTATCGCCGCCAGCCACATCACTATGTATAATTTATACAGCTAACTACATTCGGTTGACTTGACTGAGTTTATTGGCATTACATGCCTGTAAATGATTTCAACACAGCAAACATAAAAAAAAAAAAAAAAAAAAAAAATGCTACATTTATTCTTAAAGAAGGACACAACAAATAACTGATGGATGATGATAATGTTAAGGCTTATATATTTACCATATGTACAGTATCCAATATGTCCTTGTAATATTAAGCAGGAAATGTTTTTGAGTATGAAAATATGCAAGCAATTCTGTTTTGAGACAACAGTGCACATATTTATTAACTTGGCCGAGTGTAGGTGAGTACAGTGATCTGTTTTCCTCTATTTAAGTCCATTAATTTCTCTCTCTGTCTGGAAGCCAGATAGTATATTTATCCAACTGTCCAAATACATACGGTCATTTTTTTCTGAGAGAGAAATCTGTTACAGCACCTGGAGCCTTTTGAAGTAACTTTCTATTTAATTTAATTGAATTAGGGCTTTCAAAACAAGAAAGGCATTCTGGTCTATCTTATTTAAATGGACAGTTCACCCATTTTGAAAAATGTGATATTACTTCACTTTCTCCCAGCTGTTCTATAGGACAGTAGTGGTGCTATCTTCCTCTCATTGTTACTGAGTGCTGGATACTGGCTGGATGCTCCAAATGCTAACTGTTAGCCTCCTGCCACTGAAGTGGACTTCCCCCCAGCTAATGTTATTAAAAATAACTCTCTTAATACACTCAAAGAAGGCTTAACATCACTTTACAAGTGGCACTCTACAAAAATAAAATGCACATGTGCATACTGAGTGAACACAGATGATGGTTTTGCTGAAATTACTGTTCAAAACTGTATTTTTGCTGTAATCAACATGCAGAAAGATCCGGTAACTTCTGCGCTTCCTCTATCACTCCACACCAGAGGAGCAGCAGCCACCACAGGGACACAAGTAGATCACTTGAGTTTGCTATCATTTGTTTTCTTCATTGAACACATAAACACATATTGGAGGACAACAGTGACACCTTTCTCCAAAATACTAAAAGATAGCAAACATAGCAGTGACAAGGAACGTTGCAGCTAGTGTCTTCTGTTCCTGCGTTCCCTTCTACTGCATACTTTTCACATACATTCCAGGCATTAAAGGTATGTTAATGAATGAATGTTAGCCATGGGGAATTTAGAGCGTTAGCTGGGGGGAAGTCCAGCTCAATGGCAGCAGGCTAACAGTTAGCATTTGGAGCATCCAGCCAGTATCCAGCACTCAGTAACAATGAGAGGAAGAGAGCACCACTACTGTCCTACACAACAGCTATGGGGGGAAAGGATATAATATCACATTTTTCAAAATGAGTGAACTGTTCCTTTAAGTAATCTATTTTCTCTATTGGCAAGAAGCAGGAATTGCAACAACATCATCAGTCTCTTTGCCAATTCAGGCACCAGAAAGGGAGTCATGAAGGTCAGAAATCTTAACACGTAATCAAGTAATGATTGACTCACTGGTAGTGATCAGTAACTCTGTCAAACCCCTATGGGTATATTGTGGTATTTTTGTGCCAGGGAACATTAATGTTGTCTTTGCTTTGCTCGTTAAGCTCAGTTGAGACTTGACGGCCTCAGTTGTATTATTAATTATGAATGTGATTATTGAACTCCGTATTCCCAAATCTGTCTGTGTCTGTGTCTCATCCAGGCTGCTAGCTGTCCCCAGTTTGAGTCTCCAGAGCCCGTGTTGATCCCTGTGGGCCACCGGATTCCCATCAGCTTCCAGGGGAAGAACCTGGACATCTACATGGTGAGATCCATCATGTCAGCATCATGATTTATGGATCATGGGGTGTGTGGTTCATGGGTGAGAACTGCTTCACTCTGTCTCTGCCTCTCCAGGGTCGGAGGTTTACCATCGGGACCGAGCTGATGAAGTACACAGAGGAGGAGGTGACCCAGGGCCAGGGGTCAGAGTTCAACTTCAGAGGTTATGAGGTCAGTATAGAGGAGACCACAACCCTGTGGGCTTCAGCTGATGTGGCTTACTGAGGTCTGAGACACTTTTTTAGTTTATGTGTATTTTATGTATTTTGTTTCAGTATCTAATTTGTAATTACTGTATGCATATTGATATTAATTCATTTATTTATGGTATTTTCTATTTTCTGTTTTCTCTTTCTAATTGTAGCACTGTTTCTAATTGGGCAGTGTGCTGTATCTATTGCTTTTTTACTATTATAGAAGTAGCTGTCTAATGGCGCCCCCTTATGGTTGACTGAGTAACACCATTATTTTCCCTTAGTCATTGAACTGTAGGGATAGTGTGTGTGTGTGTGTGTGTGTGTGTGTGTGAGTGAGTGCGCGCGTGTGTGACTTTTGCTCTCCTCTTTCTTCCTCACCCCTCTGCTTTTCCTCCTCTCTGCCTCCCTCTCCGTTGATCTGGCATCATGCTGAGTCAAACACTGCCAGTGCTCAGTTAGAGCATGTGCATGTGTATGCATGTCTGTGCGTGTGTATGTGTGTGTGTATGTGTGTGTGTATGCGTGGTGCCGCTGTTGCTACTGATTCTCATTTTCCGTCTTCCTCTGTCTCTATCATTCTCCTCTCATTATCTCTTGTCTTCCTGTCTCTCTGCATTATCTATATTTTTCTGTCTCCCTCTTCTCTCCCCCTAACACACACACATGCACACACACACACACACACATCCCTAAGAAAACCTTCCTTGATTTATGGCTACCAGAATGTGTGTGTGCTGACCTTCACAGTTAGATAGATGCATGGTAATTTTGTGTTGAGCTCCAAATAGGAAGGTAGTGAGAATTTTTTTTTTTTTTTTTGCTGCTGTAATGCAGACCTGATGTGAAATAAACACCTGTGTTTTTGTCTGTGTGTGTGTGTGTGTGTTTGTGTGTGAGCAGTTTGCCTACGACAAGCAACAGGAGGTGAACGTATCTTTCCATATCAAAGACAGAGACACTGAGAGAAAGATTGACAGCACCCTGACAGGTTGGTGTCTCACATACACACCCACACACATGCAAACACACACACACACACACACATGCAAATCAAGATGGTAGCATGCAAGTGAAGTAATCACAGTGTATGAGTCTGTTGTATCTCTCTCTCTCTTATTTCCAATTCAGTTCCAACTGCATTATGATAATTAGGCCTAACCTCCCCCTCCTCTGCCTCTTTATCTTCATCTCCCTCCTTCCCTCCATCTTCATCATTACCTCTTCCTCACTTCTCTCTCTCCACACCCCCACTCCCCCCACCCCGCAGTGGTGCTGTATAACTGCTCCACGGGGAGGGAAGACTGTAGCCTGTGTAAGCATGCCGATGCCAAGTACCAGTGTGTGTGGTGTGCCGTCACACACACCTGTGTTTACCGGAAGCTTTGCCCATCACCGGAGCCAGCGCAGTGCCCCAACCCCACCATTACTGATGTAAGTCATGGAAACCATAGCCCCCACAATCACTCACACACACACTCTCTCTCTCACATACACACACACAAACACTAACGAATACTGTTTGTTGCCTTGTGCTTCTCTGTTTTGAGAGCTTCATGTGTTGTGAGTACTTTAAACATGTGCCATTAAGTCCTTGCTGCTCTGCCATCTTCCAATACTTGTGCTGTGGATAAGCAGGAGCTCCCACTGATGCTTGTTTTCTCTGCAGCTGCATTGGAAGATTGCTTTTCACATTTCTCTACAGCTCAAATTGCCTGTAGAAGTGTTCGGCTTAGCTAATAGAAGATTCATTGCAAGCTCCCTGTTTTCCTGATGAGGTTTTGTTGGAGGTATTTCGCAGTAAGTGGGTTTAATCTTTGTTGAGGATGTAATAATATTGTAGGAGGCCTCGCTAAGTGTAAAGTTAACACGTGCTGAGCTATTATATTCGATTTGATTTGATTTTTTTTTTTTTTTTTTGACACTCTCAGCTGGCAAGCATGTCTTTAGTTCTCACTTGTGCAAGAGAAACCTCAGACCCGTGAAAAGCAAAGCAAAGATGAGTATGATTTAGTCAAACAATGAGCAACGTATAGGGACAAACTTGATGGAACGTATTGCAAATATCACAGAAAACAGATGGCTTTTGAATCACTGAGTGAGACGAGAAGTTTTGTTTTCAATGTGCTTCGTAGTCTGTTGCATTCATGAGGTGCACAGGAGCACATTTTGTTGATTTCACATTTCTCGGTTTGCCCTTAGAAGTGTTTGGCTTAGCTAATAGAAGATTCATTTCAAGCTCACTGCTTTTCCTGATGAGGTTTTGCATTTTGTTTGTTGGACCTCCTTGTTGTAAATGGGCTTATTCTTTACAGAGGATGGTTGCAATTGTGTGTTGTGATCTTGCTAAGTGTGTGTTCGCGGTAGTGCGTGTGGTTAACTTGCAGTGAACTGTTGCTGGTGATTTGAGAGCTCAGAGAAAAACAATAAAAATGAGGGGGGAAAAAACAGTTTAGTCCAAAAATTAGCAACATATAGGACTTAAAATTATAGAAAGTATTGCTAATATCAGAGAAATAGAGATATTGTGGCTTAAAATCAGTGAGCAGGACAAAAAAAGTCATATTTTCAAAGTGCTTTGCAGTCTGTTGTTTTTATTATGTGCACAGTACCAAAAACCAGCCATGCCAAGTTCAGAATTCAAAACTACCCAGTCCTGTGATCTGGTAGTACAATTACCATATTTAAAAGACAAGAAATTTGAGGTAGAGGGGAAGCTGGAGCTGGATACATAAACACAGTGTGTTTGGGTTTGTTTGTCTCCTTTCCCCTTGTTAGAGAAGACCAGACACCTTTTTGACATCAAGTCTGAAATATATGTTTTGTAATAAAAAGGCACGTCTCCTGAGCAAACTGATGCCAAAGGATTCAAAGGCATAAGTGAGGAGCTGTCACACGGCAGGCTGCACCTTTTGAAATGTACTTATTGGTCGGATCATTCACCGATTACAAAAAAATGTATAAAAGGATGCACTGATAGTACAGACGTGCAAAAAGAAGAGTAAGGAAGTTGAGCACCTCATTGTGTGTCTTCCAGTAAATCAGATGCAAAAAGACCAAAAACAGGGAAACACATCTTGTCAGTTAAACTCTCCTGTGGCTACTGTCTCCATGAAGATTACAGCGCAGAATAATGGTGTTGTGTTATCTGGTGTATCAGACGACAGGCAGCTTACTAGGCTACTTCCGTGCAACGTGTTTGCTTTTCATGATTATGTAGCTGGATTTGGGTGAGAAAAGGCGATAAATTGGATGAAAAACACATTTGTGCTGCGGTCCCATCAGTAAACAAGCAGAAAAGCCTTGAGAGAAAACAAAGAAACATATAAAAGAAGTGTAGGACATTGTGTCACTGTGCAAACTTACAGCGGGGTTTACAAAGAGCTGAATGGCTTTCCCTTATCAAGGGAGGGCCATTTCTGAGCTATTTGAACAGATTTTCCCCCAGCCAGGTGTCAGAATTATTGGAAATTTGGTATATTGTTTGCTACCTCATATTTGATTTATTTTTGTATGTGGCTGGGCTTTATGCAAGGCTGTATGCAGCTGCTGGACAGACTCCCCACTTTTTCAGACCAACAACAAGGACAACTAATGTTCACACTGGATAAACTGGTAATCCACATGCAAAATGTGGTTTATTTTATAGTCAAATCTCTCAAAATTCAAACAGCAGAGGTATAGTGGTTTATATTTTATGTCCATCCCATTGATTTCAGTATTGGTGGTGCCCAAGGTTTGGCACCAGTTCCTTCATTTATAAATTTTGGGGGTAAAACTTTTTTCAAGAAAATAAAAAAAAAAAAAATGTATTTAAAATCTGCCCTACAAATATTCTTTAGTCTTTTATTCATTAATGTCAGCTAATGTCTTATTTTTAATTAACAGTAATTCACATTAGCCATTTTAGCAGGTAAACACTGGTGTTATTAATAATGTTAACTCAGATTCTGTTCCACTCAGGTAGGAACAGAATCTGAGTCCTGCTGTTGTTCATGTTGGTTCACTGGAAAGACTTAAATTAAATGGAACCTAAATTAATGTCGTTAGTAAAACTTGTGTTTACCCTGCTATTTTATTTCAAAATGGCTGCTGTGAAAAAGGTCTGTTGGACTTTATTTATCTGCTAGCTAACAAGTCACTAGCATGTGGTTACTTCAGCTGAGTCAAGCCAACAGTTAAAAGTAGTTGCTGGCCACAGCATACATAGGACATGGCCTTGACGTTGCATGCATACAGCTCATTCCAGTTCAACGCCGTTGGTTTTTCAAGTAAATCTAATTTGTACACCATGTCGTAGCTTTAGCGCTAACATTAGCTCACATTCTGCATCGCCATAGATGGGCTGATGTAAGTCGGAACACTACATTCTTTCATTTGCTTGCATGTTTGTGTGTGACTCAACAGCTATGCGGGTCACAAGACGCAGGCACCCGTGACTACACACGCACACTAAATGTATGACAGTATTACACACACATATAGCTCACACACATACTGTAAATGGTTAGGTTAAAGGAAGGGGATGAAATAGAATAATGAATAGAGCCTTTTAAACATGGTTTTATTATGACAAGCAAAGAAGTTGTTTGGATTTTATCTCCTGCTCTGCTTTCTCCCCCTGCTTTGCTGTCTCTCTGGTGCTTGGGCGATCTGTCTAACACACACACACACGCACACACACTCACACACACAGACATTGAACAGAGCTGCTGGAGCTATTTAAACTACAGAGAAATATGTCTGTGTACACACCATGAAATTACACACACATTAGTGTATTTTTATATACACACTTACTGCAAGTGACTGCATGCATATAAATACACATAAACACGCACATACACACTATGAATAACCTCACCTTTGGTTGCATCAAAGTATGACTTTCTTGTGTTTGCCTGTGTGTGTGTGTGTGTGTGTGTGTGTGTGTGTGTGTGTGTGTGTGTGTGTGTGTGTGTGTATGTGTGTGAAGGTACTTGGGTCTCAGTAGTACACCCAGGATAAATAAAGGATGAATAAAATCCCTCCATCTCTTTCCCTCACTCCCTGGATAGTTAAAGCTGCACCAGTTCCATCTCCCAGGTCCTCTATTCTCCATGCTACTCCACCATCATATTTAGAAATCCATCCTGTGTTGTCTCCAGTATCATTTCAACAATTCATCTCATTCTCTTGATTCGGCCACCTTTCACAGAGAGACGATTTCTGTGTCAAGGCCATTTTCTCCAGCATCATTTTGGAATCCCTTCATTTTTCCCCTATTGTTTTTGTTATTCGTCTTCTTATGCCCAGCATCATTTTGAGTCTATCCTATTTTCTCTGGAACATTGGTCATTTGTTTCAGCACTGTCGAAACTTTCTCTTGTCAACAGAAGTACCAAATGTTGAGTTTGCTTTGGTGAGTTTTTAAATGATGAAAAGACCAAAAAAAAAAAAAAAAAAAAGTAGTAGATATGATAGACAATGAAAAATATTGTTTCCCTCAGCTCTCAGGTGGTGAATACCGGTATGAAATACTACTGAGCTCAGCTTTCAGGTAGTATTGTGTGCATGGATATTGAAGAGGTAGAATGACATCTTGATGCTAAGAATGTAAAGAGTTCACACGCTTGACTTGGTTGTCAAGTCCCATTTATTTCCATGTGATAAGGACACAGCGTTAACCAAAGAAGTGCGCATATGTGGTTTCCTTTACAAATGGAGAAATTAGTACATCAAACAGACTGTATTTCTTGCATGTTACTGTCTATCCTCTCCTTCCCCAGATCATCCCTCGCTTTGGCCCCCTGAACGGCCGAATCTCAGTGACCATCAAAGGCTCCAACCTGGGAATAAAGAGGGAGGATGTTAAGAAGATCACAGTGGCTGGAGTGGACTGTGTTCACCAGGAGGACAGATACTCAGTCTCCACAAGGTAATCTGAAGGAATAAAGAATGCCAGCTGAGCACGCACGGCCAACATTTCCGTAACAGGTGCAGGAACTACTGAAAAAAGTTTGCAACATTGTCGAATGCTCCCAAGAAAATTTATTCTCTCGCCTATGTGGCGTTTTGAGCTGAAACAGCTCTTTGCCAGTGTGGTGAGAGAATCAGTTTACTCGGGGGTATTCAACGGTGTTGCAGACTTTATGCATTTGTCACAATCTGAGGGAATAACGCTGCAATATCACCTGGCTATTTTGCCTCTGGTTAAGTTCTTCTGCAGGTTAATCTCTTACATGAACCTTTGATACTCTGTGATTGAGTCTCCCTCCTGCCATCAATAAACTTTCCAGAATATTCCCTCTCCTTGTTTGGCTGAGCGATAGCTCACTACTGACTGAGGGGAAACAAATTATGATCCCAGTTGTACGATGTGGTTAACTTCTTCTTTTCCTCTGCTCACACACATTTCACATACCTTTTAAGGCACCTGCCAGCCACCATTGTAACAGAGGACAGCACAGAAAGCTTAGAATGCACAAAACGATAAAATAAATAAATAGTCAACATTTTGATGCCATTTCAAGCTGTAAAAAATCTGCTACTCATCATCAACTCAAACTTTGTTGATTTAACAGTTTGAGTGAATTAGGGCCATTATCTTTAAGACTGTTAACTGGGGGGAGGTCCAGCTCAGTGGCAGGAGGCTAACAGTTAGCATTTGGAGGAAGATAGAGGATGAGAGGAAGATAGTACCACTTCTGTCCTACATAACAGCCGGGGGAGAGTGAAATATCACATTTTTCGAAAATGAGTGGACTGTTCCTTTAACCAGTTTTCTCATGATCGGAGTATGAGCTGAATCAGCATTTTCTAACTCAGATATGAGGTTTGATAACTGGGTTAAAAAAAGGGAATTCTCTGTGCATGCAAACGTGGCCATCTACTTCCACATACAGTTGGTAGTTTGAGACCGTTCATAGCTTCTAATGCAGCTCGTCGTTTTTCTGAGAACTCTCTGTCTGTGTCCGCAGCGTGGTGTGTGAGATCGGTCCAGCAAGGCGAGTGCCCCCCTTTGACCTCCCATTTGACTCGAACCGTGGAGCAGTCGAAGTGGAAGTCGAGGGCGGGCGGAGAGGGAGATCTGAAGTCATCTTTACTTATAGGGTACGAGCTCATACACATTATACAGTAGCACTGACAGACTCATATATTTGCATTCATATATGCACACACACACTAGAAATATTTATAAGCAGGTTATAAATATTGCCTACCTGCCAGGTTCATGAAGTGTTTTACCAAAAGCAGAGTCTAACTCATTTATAGCAGTTATAGCAGGAAAGCACTTTTACTTTTTGCACACACACCTCATCTGAATCTTTAAACTATCTGATATGTTCTTAAAATGTAAAAGCTGTCTTCAGTATAATTATGTGGAGGTCTTTTTTAACATCTGATTCTTTGTGCTGCATGCCCCCTCTTATATTATTATAGAACAGGGTTAGTTGTACAATCTGTAGCTTACCTTATCTCCTAACATTTAATTCTCTTGTGTCATTTCTAGGCATGTGAATATTTGGTTTAACAGAATTCAATTCAGATTCACTAGCTGGCTGTTTGATTTTCCTTTTTTGGGACTATTCAGTACAATTTGAGTCAACAGTTTGATTCAGGACTTGTAGATATATCTTTATATATTAGACAAATATGTGCAATGAGATAAAAAAAAAAAAAATACCCTTTTTCTTCTGAAATTTGGAAAAAACAGACATCAGCATTGCTTAAAAAATGTTATCACAAAAAAATGACAAAGTTGGATATCATAGCATTCTGTTAGATCACCATAACATTGGATTTTATTTTATATAGACCAGTGCAGCTGAATCAGCAAACTGTACAATCAATGCTTAAATGTAATGAATGAATCAGTGCACGCTTAGTTGCTTTTCTTATTCCACCCATTCAGAGCTTTCTTTCTCTGTTCAGTGAGAAATGGGCTGCTTGTGTGTTTTGGCACTTAGATTGGTCTTAAATTTAACTCCATATAGCACTGAAAAGGCCTTAAACGTCTTGCATTTGGCTTTGTCAAACCTGCACTCACCTTGTGATCGCTTCATCACAGTTTCTATGGAGAAAGTTTATCTACATTCTGTGTCATAGCAACTTCCAGCCCAGGAGATCATATGTTTAAGATCATAAAAGATTTATCACATATAAGTTAAAAACACACATACTCATGCCCTCCACGTTCCCCCACAGTGTTGGAGGGAAATTAATTCCCTCAAGAAGACTGTACGGAGACAGGGAATAAAAATATCCATCACATACAAACTCACCACTGCAAATGTTCTGCTCGGCTCTCAGCAGTTCCCACACGCCACACACAGAGCGAGGAAACATATGCGATCAAAATAACTGAGATATGCTCAGCAGCTACTTATCTGCTGTGTGGCTTCTGCCATAATGCTCACTTGCTTTCTTTTAGTCATGTTGCACACTTTGATATTTGCTCTTGTTTCATAATTAAGCTGCTAAAATAAGCAGGCAGAAGACAAGATAACTGAGACCAAAATGGCTAGTTTACCTCAGCAGCAGCACATCTCTGTATACTCCCCAACTTAGCCAAAAGCTTCAACTGTGACTTTGTATTTTCCCACAGTGAGCTGATTGGTTAATCTTAACACCATAATAGACCTATATAAGACATTTTTGCACAAACACTAACAAGCTAACAGTCATATACTGGCTGCTCAGCAACAAATGACTGATAACTTTTCAAAACATAGTATCAGAAATGGTTTTCCTGTAGCATCATTATGAAGAACTACTTTCAGTTTCAGCTGATGCCTTTATTTCCTTTTTAGAAATGAGAATTACCTACTTCTCTTTCCATGTACCTTTTCTCTTCTCTCTTCGTTCATCTTTTAAGAAATCATTGCTGATCCATCCAAGAACTGTATTATAGGTCACTACTGAATCATTAAGAGAAATGGTTCTTTAAAGAACCATTGTCTGAAAGGTTCTTTGTGGAACCAGAAAAGGTTCTTCCTTGGCTTCAGTCTGAGGAACCACTGAAAGGCAAAACTGTCTTAAAATAGTGCAACCAGCTCTTGTCTTATTTGCCGTTTTCATCCTCTTCCTCTTTAATTGTAAAGCTAAAATTCTGCCGAAGAGCAGATTTCAAACTTGATGGAGTGTCAACCGTTTTCAGTTCCAGCCGGCACCTTTATTTTTCTGTATGAAATGACTTATTTCTCATAACCTATTACAGTTTTACATTAACCAGCAATTCTTACCTTATAAGAGATTCTTTTGTAATTATTACAATATGTGTGAGGATGCTGTATTATCTGACTCTTTATTACTTTATAAGAGCTTTTATTACATATGTAGCATCGGCTGAATCACTGCTCTCTAAAGTCACACCCTATTCCCCATTTGGAGGTCATAATTATACTTGCATGTTTTATATTTTTTTTTATTTTATTTTATTTTATTTCATTTTCCTCTTAATATTGATGCTTTTGGTTTGGTTTTTAGGTTTTTATGTTTTGAAAAGTGCTGAATAAATTCTTAATTATTCTAAAGTTTATGTTTTTAATAACAGACACATTAACATCACCAGTTGCTGCAGGCCCTCTCTGCTTTGCTGGAATCCTCCACGTTGACTGACTTGTTCAACTTTTAATTAGTTGTAGCTTCTAGTGAATTTCTCGGGTGCTAATTGTTCTGTTTTGTTTATATCATTGCCAGAATCTAAAATTGTAGAGGAATCTTAGTCACTCAGACCCAATCATATATTGCAGGAGCTGCCACCTTCTGTGCCGATCTGTTTTGTCTGTGTATAGCCTCCAAACAAGCAGAGCTACTATAATGAGTTCATCCCTCTTTGGGGGTATTTATTTTGTTTTGTGGGTCTCATTGCCAAAATAACAAGAACAAATCTCAAACACCACAAAACCAACTGCTTAAGTACAAATCCACAACTCCAGCGCTGTTCCAGTATGCTGGTTTTATCTTTTCCTGACAGAAGTTGGGATGAGATTTTCACTTTAGTGGTATTTTGCATTAATATATACACCTTTTTGCATTGGTGCCAGAAGAGACAGATATGAGCCAATAAACAAGCACAAACAAATGCATTTCAGCAGCCTTCACATACTGTGCTCTTCTGCTGCCTAAATTCTCCAGACAGATTGACTTGTTAAATTTTGAAGCAGCTTTATCCTCAAGTGTAGTTCAGAATTAATATTTGCTCCTCTTTTGTTTGTCTTGCTGTCAGCACAGACCAGTACAAAATCTTGAGCAAACAGAAGCCAACCAGCTGGTGTAGTTCAGCAGCTGCCACGTACCGCGCCCGACTCTTTTGTCAATATTCTTCAAGCAAAGTGACTTGAGAAACTCTGAAACAGTCGAACCCCCTGGTGAAGTTCTACCGCGATACATAATTCAATTTTTGTTGTACCTTCCTGCCACAATAACACAGGGTTGAGTCACTGAGCACTGGAAATTGAAAATATGTTTTGGTTTTGATGTGATCAAAGCTTTGGTTCCTGTAGGACGGAGGCGGGAATACAACGACTGATACTTGGTGAAAGTTAAATGTTTGCTTCTCTGTTTCTACGTCTTTTTGTCTGTTTCTATCAGGGTTCGGGTGATATCAGCTTTTGAAGGCATATGCTTATATTTTTCTTTGAAGATGTTGATTACCAGTCTTTTGTGGCAGTACTCAGTGTGTTTGAATTTGATGTTTTTCATAACAAAGCATCACAACTATTCTAAAATAACATTTACACCACCAGGAAAGGTTAAAACTGTAATCTATAATCAATTAAACTGGACACCATATACATCATGTCAGACAACATTGCACCAGATTTACCTTTTTTTTTTTTTTTTTTTAAGGCTAATATGACCCTCACTCTCTCTTTCTCGCTCTCTTCCTGCCTTCCTGTGGTTATTTGAGGAGTGTGATTGTTTAGCAGACGCATTGAAGTGAGCTGGCTGTAGGTGGGATGTAGTGGAGTGATGAAGTAAAAGAGAGAAAGATGAAGTAAAGTGTCTTTGTGGACACAGTGTGTCCTGACAGTCCTTTATCTCTCTCTCTCTGGGGGCTCTTGAGTTTTTCACCTGGCTAGTCAGAAGGGTTCATGTTGTCAGGACACTGGAGTATTTGTCTTTCTGGGGTCCAAAAAACTGCTGATTTCATGAGCTAATCAAGTGTCAAATTGTCTCTCCACACTTTGTAAGTATTTCCATGCCTCAGTATAGTTTAGTCACTGTCTGTGAACTTGCACTACTATTTCCTATAGCTGGAAATCAGAGAGAGAATCCTTGAATGTTTGAATGTCACCGGGATGTGAAATTAGGGCCTGCTCAGTAGACATTGAATTTGGCATTCTTGTTTTCCTGATAAGCCACTGTGGCGCTGTTTAGAAAGTGACAATCACAGACCTTGAATGCAGCTGCATCAGTTTTTATCTGTACCAGTGGCATGGTACTGGGGCAGTAATTCCTATATGTTGCCAGGGTCCTATGTTCCCCACATTTATTTGGAACATAATGGGAACATGACAAGGGTCCTGTGTTTCTCAGCACTGGATTGCACATGATGGAAACCTGAAAAAGATGTTCCCCTGCTCTGTGTTTTAGGGGTTATGTTTAGGGTTAATGCGTGTTAACAGAATATTGAACTGGGGAACATCGGACCCTGGGAACTTCAGACTGGGGGAACTTCAGACCCTACAGGAGATACACTCCTGTGCTGGTTTAGCTTCCATACAAACCAACTTCAGACAAGTCAGAATCAGAGTCAGAAATACTTTATTGATCCCCAAGGGGAAATCGGGCAAGTCATTGATTAACTAAGGTGAAAGCCTTTGCAGCGAGGACCAAAGCAATGGAAAGGCATCTTGTGTTTACCAGTGTCCATTAATAATTTAAAGCCAGCAAACACTTTATTTCTCCACTAAGGTGTGACTAAACTACAACAGTTTGTAGCATTTAAGAGGTTATATCACCTTAAAGATACGTCTGATGATGCTTACCAGCTAGATTTGCTGGCTTGTAGTTGACTGTAGGAGCTAGCTTACCAGAAGAAGCACAATCTTTAGTAATGCTATGCAAACCTTATTGCCAATGTCACATTTCAGTCAAGGTTTGACAGTTTTCTAAGAGCGCGTGCAACACGGCAAGACATTCACAGCAACACATTCACAGAAAACAGTGCAATGATCATTCAAGTTTTGTCACGACACTGTCCAATGCAGGCTGTGTTACGCTATTCCTCTGTACAAGCAGCTGATCTGTCATCATCCCCTACTAGGACCCTAAACCTAGGAGCATCCAGCCAGTGAAGGGTCCAGCAGCCGGAGGAACGGTCATCACCATCGATGGAGAAGACTTGGACACTGCCACTAAAGATGACGTGGCTGTCATGGTGGGGGATGTGCCCTGTCAAGTGTAAGCCATATCACTCATTCGTTGTTTCATTGTTAAAGGTTATTAATTGTCTTGGTTGATAAGTCATGTTGTTAAGGTTTGTTTTCTGCTGAGCATGCGGTAAAGCTTAAGGAAAGTTTTCCAGTCTAGCAGAATATTAAAGTTCCATTTTCTTCCATTCTGTTTAAGCGAGGTAAGATGTGACTCATTTAAATTTACTTAAAAGCACCAGATGTTTATATTTGTACACTTCAATTTCCTGTGCATTCTCAGAATCACAGTCAGTTTTTAATCATTTTGAGTGTTTACTCAGTCCAGAGTAAATTGATGTTTTACTATCTATGACACTATCTATATTTCTTGACATATTCTTAAAGCTAAGAAAAGCTATTTGAAGGCACTGTAATGGCAGACAGGTACCATTTTTACCATGGCCCCAGTTCTGAAAATGTTCAGGGTATAAAGCTGTGAATGTCTATCTCACAAAAGTAGCAGCTTTTCTGCATAGATCCCAACAAGATGTATATCTTGCCAGATTTGTACAACTAAGCAGCTCATGGGCCTGTATGTGTTAATAAGTATCACTGTCACACTGCCTGCCCAGGTTTGTCTCAGTTGGTCCCAGGATCTATTCCTTCAAGTCACAAACCTGCGTCTCTGACCTTCTCTAAACTTAGCTGTTGTCTAACCCTGAATGATTCATAGAGTTTGTGGATCTCATGAAAGTTGACATTTTCCTTGGTTTTCTTTATGGACAGTTACACATTAAAAATGTATGTTCACTGCCTACATTTGCACTTTTTCTCCCCTCTGCCTCCAGCCTGTCATTTGGCAGTCAGATTACCTGTATGACGGGCCGATACCGCGGGCAGAAGGTTCCCTCTGAGCTGTTGACGGTAACTGTGAAATATGGAAAAAACACCACCAAGGACATCTCTGCCGCATACCAGTATTCTGACAACCCCAAGATCATCGAGTATAACCCCAAGGCCAGCTTCTTGTGGTGTGTATACTGCAGTCTGTCCAAGCAACACTCCAGCCTCTCCATGTTGGGAGCTATTACCGGCTCACTGAAACTCAGTTAAGACATACACTTAAAGGAATTTGTTTCTGTGACGTTGATGCAGAAACACATAGACCACCAAGGAAAAAGGACAGGAATTTGTTACATTTACATTTGTTGAGCTTTAGGTGATACTGTTATCCACAGTGACTTACAGTGACTGAGCAGGTTGAGGTTCAGCATCTCGCTCAACCCTCAGAAACCCATTAACCCATGCACAGGCTTTACTGAACCCTCTGAACAAAAATCCCTGAATTTCAAATTTTGATCGGAGGGTCAAAAAAAGCCTGGTCTCAAGCACTAGAGCTGAGACGCAGCTCTAAAGCTGCATCACATCTGTATTTTCTATCACTCAGCACAGTGTGTGATGAAGTGTTAGCATACAGCACTGAATTTAATGATCTAACAGGGACACATGGATGATTTTAGTGTCTATAAAAAAAGCCACCACTCATCAAAATGTCTAAATTGTCTTCTAGAATTGGCTTTTACCATGAGGCCCTTTACAACACTGAAGTACTGAGAGTGTGTGTAGTTTATTATATGTATCTTTGCATGTGTGTGTGTGTAGTGGTGGTCGGAAGATCGTGGTGGTGGGGAGTGGTTTTGACCTTATCCAGAGAGCCTCGATGAGAGTACTACCCTCTGCAGACGAGTTTTCTCAGGCCACCTCTCCTGTCGAGGTAAGTGTGTGTGTGTGTGTGTGTGTGTGTGTGTGTGTGTGTGTGTGTGTGTGTGTGTGTGTGTGTAAACAGCAGTTTCAGAAAGTGTACAGTGCCAGCAGATTGATGGAATTTGCTGGTTCTCTGTTTAAATTGGTACATCTCTCCCTCTCTCTCCTATTAACTCGTCCTCTCTCACTCTTTACCCTCCACTGCCCTCTTCTCCCTCACTTTTCACTCTCGTCATTTCTCTTTTGTTGTTATTTCTGCTTCTCTCATCTTTACTGCTCATACAAATCTGCTTTGCTGTCTCATTTTTCAGCTCTGTTTGTCTTCCTTCTTTCAACGTTATCTCTCTCTCTCTCTCCTTCTACCTGTTTTCTTGTCCCTCTACCTTCTGCTGTTTCTCTCCCTCTGAGTTCAGCGATGCAGCAGTGAACAAACAGGAGGGTAAACTACCACATGCCAACATAAAGAAAAGGCACTGGTATTTTCAGAAGGGCACTGATTTTTAAATTAAATTAAATTTTAAATATTAATGTTCCTCCATCACGAAAGGATAATGTGACAGTAGCACAAATTGAATAAGGCAGTCTCTCCTGTTCAGAACATGAAAAGCCAAGTGAAACTGCCTCAGTTAACCCTTTAAAACCTGAGCAAATTCACATCATTCTCTCAAAATATTATATAATTAAAATGAAATTAGAACACAGCAAGACTACTGTGAAATTACCCCACAATTACCCAGTAAAGTAAAATAAAAAGGAAATTAACCACCAAAAAAGAAGAGAAAATTTTAAAAAAGATTACAGGAAAATGACCAGGAAAATAGCAATTAAGAAGAGCAGAAAATATCCTTAAATTGTTGTAACATTGGTTAAAAAACCATTTAACTATATAATCATCATAATTATGTATTTTAAGTGAAATTACCATACAATTACCACAATTGTTACCATAACTGTAAAAAAAAAATTGCAAGAAAAAAAGTTTGTGAATTTTCTTCAAAGGGTGTAATTAAACCTTTCCAAAGGGGAAAGAGAAAAAAAAAGAAACGCCCACGGACTGCCAGGTTTCAAGGACTTAAGGTGTTCACGGTTTGTTGTTATAAAAACTTGCTGTCTACCTGTCTCTGTTCCAAACAAATATTAAAATCAGAAGATGATATGATGAACACAATGTGCCAGACATTAAAGGGTTTGAATACATAATTGGGCTACTGAATAACTGAGATTAGATAAGCGACTTTATTGTAGGGAGGGAAATTGGACACAAGTGACATGATATTAAATTGGATAATATTCAAATGTTTGTCTGATGATAATACTCCACAAACAGTATGTCTGCTTAAAATGAGCTTAGGCTCTGTTTGTAATGCATCACAGGGCACTTAAAGTGTTTCCAGATTTTCAGTCTGAGATTAACTTTTTTCTTTAAATCTTCCCCTGCCTCTCTTTGGGTCTCCCTCTCTCTTTATCCTCTTTTCACTCCCTTTTCTCACTTCCTCCCTACTGCGTTTCTCCCTCTTTGTTGCCGGTTCAGACAGGAGCTTTCGACGAAGCGATGATAAAATAACTTCACCTCGTCTCCCCTGCAGTGAATCATTCCTATGAGAGCCTGTCACTCAAAGCTATTCAGCAGTGAAATTGAATCTCTCTCTTTCTCTTTCTCTCTCTCTCTCCCTTCATCTCTCCGTCCCTCTCACGTTTTGACTGACTGTGTCAGGTCTAGCCTTAGACCAAATATCACATCCATATTGGCCATTTATTAAAAATCACATCTGGTCCAGTCAGTGTCATCCATCTCTGACATGATGGATATGATGCAGTCTGACTGATTGCTTTTGTTTTTTTTTTGTTTTTTTTATTTAACCAGGAAAAGCCCAACTGACATTAGAGCTTCTTTTCCAGTGGGGTTCTGGCCAAGATGGCTGGCACTGGATGAAAAACAAAGATCTAACATATTTGTTGTAGAATTGATCGGTATTACTCTGGTGGTCTAACTCCACAAGTAGGAAATAAATCTGCTTCATATTAACACTGGTAACCAGTGTTCATTTTGACAGGTAATTGAGTTTTAGTTTTAATCTTCATCATCTCTTGAAATATATAGTTTTATACTCAGAGTTGAGTCATTTAATGTACATTAGTCTTAGTCAAGTTTTAGTCAGAAGGACTTCAGATAATTCAGTCAGTCATTTTAGTCAGGATGTCAAATGACAGGGCGCTGTTCAAAAAATACTGTTGCATTTTCTGAGTTTCCTTGGCTTATGGACCATTTGTCATTTTGAAAACACAGTTCAGAAGTAATTTCACTAAATGTGATTAAGGTGGTGGTTTAGGTATAATTTGCGGTTGATTGATGGCTTGGATAGCATTGTGTTGTAGTTTATTACTTTCCTGTTACTTAGAGGCATATTTAAAGCCATCCAATGTAACTTGTGACCACTGGTGGTGTTATGAATCCCACCGGAGTTCTGGGCAAGATGCACTTGGTTAAGTCTAAGGTTAAATTTGGGTGAGGGGTTATATGAAGACTGTTTCAGGAAAAGGCCAACACGCGAAAGAATCCCCTGACCGATCACAGCACTTGTGGCCATGTCTTGCCCAGAACTCGGTGGGATTCATAATAACACAGCCCCAGTTTGTTTATGTCACATTTTGATGCATTCAACATGTTGTCAACTTTTGAATTTAAACAAAATCAACAAGTCAGACATGACAAAGAGCCTTTCATGTCACATTTGCATACAGCAGAAAGTTCAGACTTCCTCCATACTTTCCTGTGAAGAAGCCAGTGTAGGTTTTGTAGGCCTGGGCTCGGGTCCAGACTGTAAATGTAGGAGTGACCGACTTCAAATCCAGCAGAGAGTGAACAGTGAGATGAAGCCAGACTGGTTTGGTTTGATGTTTGATGGGTTGCGTCCTTGTCAGTTCATCCTGTTGGTCTCCCACTCTCTCCTTGGCAGTTCGTCCAGGAGGTTTTCAGTAAGAACGACACCGTGCTCCAGTTCAACTCCCCGGCGGTGAACTGCTGCGCCGACACTCAGCTGTTCAGGACTTTTCTCCAGCTGGACAACGTGCAGGAGGAGCTCAAGGGCTTTGACTATCACCCCGACCCCACCTTCAACAAGCTGTCTAAGAACGTCATCACCGAGACCAGCATCATTATTGTGACGGTAAGGGTGGATGTGGAACTATCCTCACATGTATCACTGAAGGTAATATGAATAGGCTCAGTTGACAGGATACTGAAGAGAGGGGAGGCAAAAAATATAACACAAACAACTATTTTAATGTGTAAAGAACATATTTGGTGCTGGTCTCTGATGTATGTTTTTCCCTCGCTTCCTCTCCCCCCATCAGGGTCGTGGTTTCTCCAAGGCCATGACTGCCAAAGAGGCCGAGGCATTTGTTGGAGATGCCTTGTGTCATGTTAACATACTGCAGGTACACAAGCACACGCATGCATGCATGCACACACGCATGCACAAACACACACTTGATAGTTTGAATAGGTGGTAGGCCAGCTTCTGAAAAAGGAGTGACACAGATAGTGCTGCTCTTGAGCTTGGGTCCAGTGGAAAGTTGACTTAAATTGTGTTTCAGAGGCTTTTTTGCACCCTGTCTCAAAAAATAAAATTGAGACAAACGCAGAATTTATGTATGTATGTACATGCTCCGTGCTCCCCTGGGCTACTAATCCAGAATACTATACTTACATATCTATTTATCTAAATGTATTCTCTCTCTCCATTCACCTCCACAGTGTGGCAAAACAGCTCCCAAAATGACACTTTAAGCACACAAACAACTGTGATGAAAAGGATTTTGCCAATATTAAAATAAATAAATAAATAAATAAAATCCTGGTACGGATTTTTGGGAAAGTAGATCCGGCAGGTAGCGTCTGCAGGAAACTCCCACATAGTAACCTTGTGCTAGGAAGAAGTGGCCTGATAGTACTTTCGTAAATAATTATAATTACATAAGAAAAAGGGTACCAGTCCTTGTTTTTTATATTGACATCAACTGCTTATGTTGCTTAAAGTGTTGTTTTGGGAGCTGTTTTGGAATGGAAGTGAATGGAGAGATAAAAAAAAAAAAAAAAAATACAGTATTTTAGATTAGCAGTTAGAGGATATTTCACCACCATGTGGACTCATGCAACACCCAGGGAACTAGACAACACAACACACTACCAAAGTTCAAGTTTGCTTTATATAAAAATATTGGCATTGGTATGATCCTTCAATAATCCATATTGGTCAAACTCTAGTATGCCAGCATCAGAAACTCTTATGTATCCAACTGTTACTTTTGAAGATAAACTGAATAGCATCGCTGTCATTCAGTATAAATGTTGGATGAATCTTCTCTACAGGATGATAAACTGTTCCTGGAGGCCCCCTCCTCCCAGCCCAGAGCCAAGTCTAAACGCCAGCGCAGAGACACCACCAATGACCTCCTGGACCTCGTGGTAAACAAAATAAAAACAAAATAAAAACACTGTTTAGTAGTGGTTTTATTGCGGAAAATGAATTCTTCTTTTGCTCCACATTTGTATCACATTCACCAATCTGCCTGATATGTGAGATTTGTTCAGACTGCTTGAAATCGCCTTGACCCTTCCTCCATCTGTTTCAGTTCCTCTCTTATAACTCGAGCTTTCAAAATTTTAAAACATCTCAAATAAATTATATGGCTTAGGGTTTTCACAGTGTAATGAATCAAGTTCCATTTTGTTGCAAATATTCTGTGTTATTTGGTAGAGACAGAGCTGATGTCCATTTAATTATACTGCTTAATTTTATTATTTTAGAACTTTGATTAGCTGTGTTCCAGTTTTGACATAGTTTTTTTGTTTCTTAATTTGAATCGGGATCAGAAATACTTTATTGTTCCCAAGGAGAAATTGGTTGTTAGCTCTGAATTCAGTTCCAGGTAGTATTATTAAAGGTCTCTCTCCTCTCTAGATAAAGTTTGGTAATGGACAGTGGAAGGTCGGTTCAGTCTACTATGCCAGGAAAGATGAAGTTCCCTTGGCTATAATCATCCCTGGAGTTATTGTGCCCATGCTGCTCTTCATAGCCATATCTGTGTACTGTTACAGGTAATGAAACGAATGCACACACTTTTTTCTGCTATGTATGCATTTGACCTTGTTTTATGTACTTGTTTAAACATGGGCATCTGTGTGTTTGTGTGTTGTCAGGAGGAAGAGTCAGCAGGCAGAGAGGGAGTACGAGAAGGTAAAACACCAATTGGAGAATCTGGAGGAGAGCGTCCGAGATCGCTGCAAGAAAGAGTTCACTGGTATACACTCAAAACACACACACACACACACACACACACACTCAAAGATTTGACAGCTATGAAGCTATCCAACAACTTGTTAGTCCGAACCATGCAAATGGACTTTTAGGTGTGAAAGCGACCTAAGATTACCCTAAGACATAGCCTAATGTCAAGAGTGTAAAAGGTCCTCTTGCTTTTTCTGTCAAAATGTCTGCCTTTAGTCTTGAAATTTAGCCAAATACTGAGCTCAAGAACAAAATTATCCAACTTGAATAGTCAACTGAGCTCACTAAGACCCAAAGGAAAGTTTCTTATGTCCAGGCCGAAGACTTTTGAGCCTTCTGTCCACAGTGCTGAATCTTCCATACTGCCTTATTGCCTTTTTTTCACCTTTTTCACTGTTACCTCCTTCACATGAAATCCTGCCAAGACAATTTAGCAGAGGGGACAGCGCTTTATGCAGCGTCAGCTCATACATCAGAAACTTAACCCTCTTGACAAGCTGGGTGTACAATTGTTTTTTTTTACTGAGCCAGGGGTCATGCTCTTTAGATGTCAGATGTTTCTAAGGAGACTATCAAAGTGACTATCAAACTGGCAATATCCTCTATCTATCAAATTGGTGATATTCTCCAACACATACATGATGTACACATCTAAAGTCTAACGTAGACACCTGAGGTTGGCATCGCAGGTATAAACTCCCTTAGAAAATAGTGAAAATCGTACAAACCGTGTGTATTTCACATAAACACCACACACAGTTCATCAGTCAGATGGACCAATTTGATTCTTCTGACTTCTCTCTGTGTCTCTGTGTCAGACTTGATGATTGAGATGGGTGACCACACAAGTGACCTGAGTGAAGGCCGCATCCCTTTCCTGGACTATAAAACCTACACCGACCGCAACTTCTTCCTGCCCTCCAAGGACGGTGCCAATGATGTCATGATCACAGGGAAACTAAAAATCCCAGAGGGCCGCAGAGCCATCGTGGCCCAGGCCCTCAACCAGTTCTCCAATCTGCTCAACAGCAAGACCTTTCTGATCAATGTGAGTTTGTGGCTTATGGAGTCTCCATCTATGCCTCCTTAGCATCTTCGCTATGAAGTCTGGCAAATGGGCAGGGAATACACAGTCAGTACAAGCTACACTCAGCTAGAAATGCATCCTTTTGAGATCATGTTGGACTGAAGTTTTTCTGTGGCAAATGATGTAACCTGAAAAACAAGCCAATCAGAAATGGGCTCTAGTTGTGTTGTCATAATTGGACCTCATCAAAAATCAATCAATTATTTAGAGTCTTAAATTAGCATCAGTCTGCCCTTGTATTAGTAGCCCTGTGGGGCAGCACCTATTGTTAATGCAAGGGAAGAGGGCAGGGCCTCAGATATTTTCAGCTAATCAGCAGCCAGTAGCTCATTAATAATTAATGAATGTCTCCAAAATGGCTTCTTTGATTGGAGGAGCAAGAAGATAAGTTAAATTATTTCTTGACAAATTTCTTTCACTTAAATATCACAGTTATGTATTGTTATGTATTTCCTTCTTCACTGTCTGTTTCTTGTCTCCAAACAAAATCCATTTTTCAAGCCTTTTTGCTTTTCTGTCCCTAGTTCATCCGTACGTTGGAGAGTCGTCCTGACTTCAACGCTCGAGCTCGGGGTTATTTTGCATCCCTGCTGACGGTGGCTCTGCACGGTAAACTGGAGTACTACACAGACATCATGAGAACCCTGCTGCTGGAGCTGATGGACGAACATGTCCAGAACAAAAACCCCAAACTCATGCTGAGGAGGTGAGCAGGGGGATAAGCTCTCTTCCTGCAACACACCCCTGCACTTTGTGTTTTCCATTTAAACCAAATCAGTGCTTTGTTAGAGTGTTAGGTTGTCTAGTTCCCTGGGTGTGAGTCCACATGGTGGTGAAATTTCCTCATTAGTTGCTCTGTGCTCCTCTGGCCTGCTAATTCACAATACAGTATTCCAATGTCTCCATTCACTTCCATAGTGCAGCAAAACATGTCCCAAAATAATACTTTTAGCCAGCGCCAACAAACCAGATTCTGCCAAAATAAATAACAAGTAGCCATTTTTTTTTGTAATCACAATTATTTATGAAAGTACTGTCAGGCTGTTTCTTCCTGGGGCAACGCTACTCTGTGGAAGTTTGCTGCAGACACTGCCTGCTGGATCTACTTTCCAATTCAAATAAACAAGAGAGGAGCCGTTAAAGTTCCTCAAAAAATGTGCACTGGGACTTGGTTTTTATAGTGGCATAATCCACTTTGTTCATGTTCACTTATGTGCTTAAAGTGTTATTTTGGAAGTTATTTTTCTGCACTATGGAAGTGAACTGAGACAGTGAAATCCAGTGTTGTGGATTAGCAGCCCATTGGGAGTACAGAGCAACTAATGAGGATATTTCACCTCCATGTGGATTCAGATAACACCCGGGGAACTAAACACAACAGTAATACATTCCAATACATTGTCTGTATCTACAAATGTACAAACACAGACAGGCAAACAACAAATATCACATTAAATAGGGAAGGTCTGAGCTTTTGATTAATTCACTGAAGAAGTGAGGGAGTGTCAGGGCATTTCACAAATGGGCCCGTTGCAGAATGGATTTTACAGCTTGTTTCACATATTCAGTGCATTGGCTGGTGGTTTTCAGCCCAAATGAAGTGGAAGCCAGGCCGTTCTCCCCTTTAGTGAAACATTAATAAACCAGGAAGGAAGAGTTTTTTGGAGCAAGGTCATGGAAAGTCACGGAAAAGTCACAGACTTATGCAGTTACTTCAATTAATCCTGCTGTCTGTCTACTTTTCTCTCCTTTGTGTGTGTGTGTGTGTGTGTGTGCGTCTAGGTCGGAGACGGTGGTGGAGAGGATGCTATGTAATTGGATGTCCATCTGTCTCTATCAGTTCCTCCGGGTAACACACATTTTCTCTTTCACTTGTTATGTTTGTTTTTTTGTCCTCCTTCTTCCTGTGTTGTTTTCCCCTCTGGTCTTCCTCTGGATCTATTTTCCTTTCCCTCCTCCTCTCTTCTTCCATTTTTCTTCTCTTGTTCTGGTCCCTGTCTAACCTTGGGTTATAATGACTCCATGAAGAAATATCTCCTTCTCTGTCTCACTCTCTCACTCTGCATCCTGCTGACTAAACCTGTTATTTTTTGTGTTTGTGTGTCGGGATTCAACCAGTGCAAGTTTCTGAAGGCTGATATTGTGTACAAATATTCAATATGTTTAAATGAAACGGTTTTGTAGCAAAACAGTGTTTTTTTGCGAATTTTTGAGAAGTCCCAGACAAAATTTGGTGTCACTGACAATGGTGCTGTTTTTGTTTTTGTTTCTTGTAATGCATTTGGCGAGTTCTGCCCTTCGACCACATCCTGGCAAAAATGTTGAGGCATATTCCTGCGGGTTGACAGCTGCTCTGAGATGCTACAAATATGAGTGCGAATTATGCAAAGTGCTTTCTTTTACTATAGCTGCACCGTTTTGAACCAAGGGTGTTTTTTTTTAACCAAGAGTAATTTTTTGCTTTACAGAAACTGGCCCAAGATTATATTTTGTGCCAGTGTTGTTCAAGTTTGAACATGTTTATGACCAAAAAATACAAAATTTTCAGTGTTTCCCAGAATTTAGAGATAGATAGATAGATAGATAGATAGATAGATAGATAGATAGATAGATAGATAGATAGATAGCTGATTGCGGTATCTACTCCATATGTTATTAAATGTCTACATCGATCTAATTCTAACATGCATGTGTCTGTGTGCAGGACACAGCAGGAGAGCCTTTATACAAGCTGTACAAGGCCTTAAAGCACCAGGTGGAGAAGGGGCCAGTGGATGCCAAGATGAAGAAAGCCAAATACACACTCAATGATACGGGGCTGCTGGGGGATGATGTGGAGTACAGTGTGCTTGTAAGTGTACACACACTGAAGACTCTGTATTATGAATCTGCTGTGTTTGTCTAAGCCCAGTAATGAGTTCTGCTTAATGAAAGTCACTTTGGCACTACACAATTTATTTTGTGAATGCCAGGATGAGGATGGCCAAGTGCATCTTCAACAATGCATGACTGCCACTGTGTGATGTGGACTGCTGAACGCTGATCAGGAAAAACCACAGCGTCACAGTTTCTGATGATTACCTAAATAACAGCAGCACACTGGAGGTTGTAGTGGAATTGGTCCAGGGTCAGGAAGCATTATCATTAGGTCTTGAATTATTTTCGGGGAACTCTTCCCAAAAATGTTGCCAAACCTACAATTTACTGGAGAGATTTGAAAGCATGGCTCACTAAAACACACTCCTCATTAGTGCACTTCACCATCGTCTCAGTCATAGTGTAGTAGTGCCTTGAATCCTTTCACGTAGTAATTGGGTGACATTGAAATGTTTGGTGGGCAGTAAAACATGAACACAAATGATCATCAGGTTGAATGTGTGTTCAGCGTGAAAAAGCTCATCACACGCAAGCAAAGATGAAAGAAAACTAATCATGGCACTTTGATGCCTTCAAACAAGTTTAAACACATGAAGACCTCCAACAGTTGGTCCCACAGTCATTCCCATGATGTAAATGTTGCATGAAATTGTGGCAAACCACTTAAGCCTGTCAGGATTAGTCTGTGCTTAACTGACGGCTGTGTGTGTCCTGTCAGACTTTGCAGGTTTTGGTACATGGGGAAGGACCAGATGTGACTCCTGTCAAGGTGCTCAACTGTGACACCATTTCCCAGGTTTGTTTGCACTCCTCCAGAGCACACTCCATTTCTTAGTGCTTAAAGTCCCCCTCCAGCCATTTATTAAGCCACTAAAAATAATCTCTGTTCATCAAGATTACAAATGTAGAATGTTTTCTTGGAAAAAAATAAATAAACAAACATTCTTTACTACCTTAAAACTGCTTAAATATAACTCTAAATCTTGACTTCATTAAGAACGTGCAGATCTATGAATATGCAGATTGTCTCCGCCCACCTTCCTGCCAGTTGACAGGATTGGCTGTGGGATTTGTGACGTACCAAATCTAGCTGGTGTAGGTTTGAGTCTCAGATTTTAATATACAGTCACCTCCTTCTTCAGGAGAGGAATGTGAAAACACCTCTCTAGTGACAAACTTTGCACAGATACAAGTCAGCATAGTTAAGGTCAGACATTTTAGGGGGAATGAACATAAGGAAAACACATGTTTGAGTGGAGGGGGAGTTTTCAGTTGGTACCCAAAACAGTGAAACCACTGACAGCTTTAAAAGCAGAATATTATAATGAGTTTGGGTTCCAGGCTAATTGCAGATTCATTCACTTCAGCACTAGTGACATTTCAATTCAGTTTAATTCTGTCTTTCTTTTCAGCAAAGGTTCACAGACTTTAAAATATGACTCAGTTCTTTCTGAACCATTAGGAGCTTCTCTTCAGTTTGACAGAATGATGATCCACTAAGCAGTGCTCATTCTAAAGTCAAATTTCTGCCGGTTTTTCCATATTTCTTATATTCATATTTCACCGGTGTGATCTCACTCTAAAGGTTGACACTGGATTGAATAAGTGCTGCCTGGCGGATTTTATATGATTTCAATAATTCATGAAAGGTCTTACAGGAATAGTTTGCTCAAAAATGAAAATTATCCTCTATACTTACGTTTGGGATAAGTCTCAAGCTTTTACAAATCCTAGATAGTTTCTTTTTTCCTCTTAAAATCAGCTGTTAAGTGTGTCTTTCCAATTTATCACACATGTAAGTTGTGTAAGAACTCAAAACTGGTCTTGAGCATTATTTCTTTTTCTCTTCCATCTCTCTATAATGTTCTACTTTCAGAGAATAGTTTGGCATTTTAATATTGTTATTTTTTTCTTTCTAATCTACAGGTCAAAGAGAAGATCATTGATCAGGTGTACAGGAATCTGCCTTACTCCCAGAGGCCAAAGGTGGACAGTGTTGCACTTGGTAAGACACACACCTACAAACATGCACATGTTGTAAATCACACACACATGGCAAAGGCTTTAATTGAAGCCACTAAATGATGCTGTGGTTTAGATAAGAATGGAAAAGTGCTGTCTCCACCACATGGCATTGCTATTCATTAGTACTGAGCACTGAGCAGAATTTATCATGGAAATGAGAAAAATATGTGACATATTGTCTATATTAATGAGCTAATATACTGTTAAAGGTGTTAAAGTAACATTTACTGTGTTTGGTAGTTCACTTGACTACCTTGACTCACAGCATTCGTCACTTTTTGTCCTCTCTCCTACTACATTCCTGCCTGCTGTCTTTACTATGTAATCGAACAGCACTACTAAAAAATATTCCTTTTTCAAAACATGAAGTTGCATTTCCTCCTCTGTCCACAGAGTGGCGGCCTGGTTCCACAGGGCAGATTCTGTCAGACCTTGACCTGACCTCCCAGAAGGAAGGACGCTGGAAGAGACTCAACACCTTGGCTCATTATAATGTGAGTGCTGTCGAGTGTGTGCAAGACAGAGCGCGGCCTAGTGACTTGCATCTGTGGTAGTGTTGAGCTAATGTGGGCGTTTACCTACAAAAATCAGTGATAGCATTGTCAAGCACATCAGCATTTTAACATAACACACAGTAAGGCACAGCTGAGTCCCATATCTCACCATTGTGACATTGCATGAGCATGGTCATGTTCCTGTCCTGAAAAGTACAGGAATTTAGCATTTCCTTCTGATTTTTTTGTCAGGGTGGAAAAACTTGAAACAGCATTTAATCCCTGGTTTAATTCTGTAATTACACATCAGGATCCAAAATGGCTCTTGAGTGATCCTATATTGTGATTTATTGTTTCCCATTTGGTAGGCTTCACACACCCCACTTGAGAAATTTTGAAGTCACCCTAGCTGCTCTATATTGATCTCAGTCAACCCTTTTTTCCTGCTCTTACACAGTACTAAAATGACCTGAACCATAATGCAGAGAAAGGTCTGGCCGCCTGAGACTCGTCCCCACGTGGCATGGGGACCAATATATTTTAAAGCCCGTCTACAGTCACCCCCTTCACCCCTTTCACCTTTCAAAAGTCCACCGAGAGCTCTCCACCTGGAAAAGTGCGATATGAGAATTTTCAGCTGAAGGGGAAGTCCTCACATTTGATTGCAGCAAATATTGGGGAGTGAATCAATCATTGATTCTCTCTCTCTTTCTCTGTGTGTGTGTGTGTCCTGCAGGTTCGGGACAATGCCACGTTGGTTCTGTCCAGAGTGCTCCACACACAGCAGTCATTCCACCAGAACCAAGACAGCCATGAAGAGAGTATGTGCGCGCACACACACACACACACACACACACACACACACACACACCCAATCATCTGTCCTGCTGTAACTGACATGCAAAACACACTGTGACAGAAGGCAGTGGCCACAATGGCTGTCACTTCATTCCTTTTTAACCCTCTGAAACCATTATATATTTAAAACTAAATTACAAAAAGACTGAAATTACTAACACGTTTCCAAAAATGTTACATATTAGTAAACAATTTATGAAAATACCAGAAATTACCAGAATTTTTAAAAAGCAAAAAATGACAAGACAATGATTGTTAAATTAGAAAAAAAAATTGTTGAAGTGACTTTTGTTCAGATGATAAAATAGAAGTGAGCTGGAGGGCCGCATGTGGCCCCAAGCCAGTCTTTAAGTATCTATACAATAAAGTATAATGCAGTACAAAACAATAGATATGCCATGACACACCATGATATTATATGATTCAGTAGAATAGGCCATAACATGGTAAAATACAGAGGAAACAATATAATATGATTCAGTAAAATATGAGACAGTGCAGTAGGACATAGATGATAGATGTGATATTCACTTTGTTGTTACCTCAGTATTTTAATATCAATTGCCAAAGTGCCAAAGCATTTAATGTGAAATTTCCTAGCTCTGGTTGACTTACTGGCCATTATAACTGACAGAGGGGGTTTGTACTTCTAATGGCAGAATAAAAGATACAAATGGGCTTTACAGGGGTTTACAAGCATTGAGTATCGGGATATGGTGATTGAGTTGATTCTGAATTTTTAAAAATATTGAAATGGAATGAGATGAGAGCCCTGTTTCCCCCGCCACCACCACAGAAAACGCCCTGCTGGAGGACGACAACACCTTCCACCTGGTGCGCCCGGCGGACGAGATCGATGAAGTCAAGTCAAAGAGAGGAAGCATGAAGGACAAGGCAATGACCAAAGCTATCACCGAGATCTACCTGACCAGGCTGCTGTCTGTCAAGGTACAACAGAGGGCAGCGGCTGCAAGTGTGTGTGTGTGTGTGTCATGATGGAGAAGGCTATGACCAAAGCACTACTGTGTGTGATGGTGTGAGATTATTAACTTAACATTAGTTTTCCTAAAAGCAGCAGCACTGTCGTGTTTTCATATCGTGAAACTGGGCAGAGTGAAACAGTTCCTCCGCCAGAGAAAATAGTCCCCAGGGAAACATTTGCTTTACACAGCATATTATCAGTTCTGTGGTTGACAACTGTGTTGGCTGCAAAAGCAGAACACTATAAGGTGGCTGTTTCAACCAAAAATTAAAATGTGAAAATCAAGAGATTTTCATTATATGTTGTGAAATCTTACTAACCCTGCATTATTTGCAAAATGGGTTAAAATGGGCAAAATCACTGGTATGGTCCTTTAACCATACCCTGGTCTTCTCAATGATGATCTTGTTTGTTTACACTAAATATACTAATGTCTCAAACATTCGTGTGGTAATTACATACTGATGTTGAAATGATATATAATGTAAAAAAGAGAGAGAATAAAGAAAAGGCCATAAACATTTTAATGGGAAACAGCAAGGATCTCCTAACCTGGGTGTGTTTGACATACAAAACAACTATTTGTCTCATTTTGTGAAGAGACAAATGCTTGAATTGTGTGGATGAGCAATGCTCTGCTGGTTTCTGCAGATGAGAGCTCAGGACAACACACCCGCTCATCCTCACTCACACCAACACACACTCACACATATGCATTCGCTTCCATCCTCCTTTCCTCCCCAAAGCTATTCTCAATTCCAATATTTCCTTCCTTGTCTGGTTATGTATTCAAGACAAGGAGGACAGGATTGTTGATGGTAGTAATACAATTAATAAAACTCATGATCATTAGTAATCCACATGGAAATGAATGCAAATACATTTTCTGCAATCCTTTGATCATAATTTTAGGAAAAAATGTTTTGGCTACTAAAACTTTTATTCTTTTCAAGCCCTGCAGGCATGTGTGTGGTACTATGAAGATCAACCCAACAAGACTGTGCTACTGTTTTCATCCCTGTGTGTGTGTGTGTGTCTTTGTGTCTCCCAGGGCACGCTGCAGCAGTTTGTGGACGATTTCTTCAGGAGCGTGTTATGCTCCAGTGCAGTCGTCCCTCCTGCTGTCAAATACTTCTTTGACTTCCTGGATGAACAGGCACTGAGACACGACAATGTAGAAGAAGAGACTCTACACATCTGGAAAACTAACAGGTAGCACTCACACACCAGTAAGGCCTGTGTTTGTCCTAGTCAGGGTCTGACCCATGTGGGATTTTCAAGGATTCATGCCACTTTCATGCCAAAAACTACAAAGATGTACCTCTGCCAACGCTGCGCAATTCTCAGCCACATCCCATAGCTGACCAAAGTTTTGGCAGTTCTCACTTTTCATGCTTTTAATTGAAGGAAATGCTGTTGTAATGCCTGAGTTATGCACCTTTTTGTGATAAGCCACCATCACACTCTCTCTTAGCCAATCAGTGTGAAAGGTTAATCAGTTCTTCTTTGCCTCATGCTTTCCACAAAATTTGCCATGTTATGTGAACGTGTTTGGAAGTCATATCTTTTTGCAGCTGGTGACGCCCACCCCATGCCCCCTTTTGACCAATCAGCATGAAAAGCTAATCATGAAAAGCTCTTTCTCGGCCCATGACTAACCTTTCCACAAAGTTTTGTGCAAATCCATTCAGAACCTTTTGAGATATCTGGTCACAAACAAACAGACAAATGTAATGGGGAGAAGAACAAGCCCCATCCAACTCTGTCACTAGAGCAATCAAGTAATCAGTGTTTCTTATTAAATTTTATTCTTGTCAGGGTGGCAATGGAAATGGCATTTAGAGCATCATGAGACTCTAAAGCTCATCTAAAACGCAGACTCTTAGAAGGGAACAGTGGAATACATTACTCCCTTCAAATGAATTAATTTAAATAAATGTAATAGAACAATGAGTTCATATAATTTCAAAGAAATTAAAATATCAGGTTTCACACATTGTTTTTTTTTTTCCCTGTGGCCAGGGAACAGTGTCGGGGAATTTTACTTTTAAAAGTAATTTGTTACATTATAGCATTATCTGTTTAGAAAAGCTGTTAGAGTGCGTGAGCATTACTAAAGATAGAAGCCCTTTGCAATGCTTTGGTGATACTTACTGCCTACGTCTTAACATAGTCAGTGCATTACATCCCAGCCCATAATTACCTGTACAGGGTAACAATGGGAATGACAGGCAGAAAACAGTGCGAATGCTTTCTCAGTGTTCAGACTGTCTTCAAGCAGAACCTGCAGTAAGGCAAGGCAAGTTTATTTGTACAGCACCTTTCAAACACAAGGCGGTTCAAAGTCCTTTACGTAAGATTTACAAAGACATAAAAACAAGATTTAAAAGACACAAATAGAAAAAAGAGTGTAATAAATTAGATAAAAAATAGATAAAGGTGTAGTGCATTATAGTTAAAGTGCATCATCTAGTAAAGGCAGTGGCAAATTTAAGCTCCAATTTAAAAGGGCTAAGGCTAGGGAGAGAATGGATTGGTTTGTGAGTATCATTAATATAACACACTGAACTAGACAGTGTTATTATGAATCCCACCAGAGTCCTGGGCAAGACACACACACAAGTGCTGTTGCTGTGGTTGCTCATAAAATGTGTTTCCTGTTGCCCATAAGCCCTCACCCAAACATAACCCTCAACCATATGGGGGTTTCTCGCCAAGAATGTTGGTGGAATTTATAATAATGCCAGCATGTCGCCCCGCTATGTAACGACCAGTACTGACCTGATGCAACAGTCTATGTTTATTTTTTAAACACACAGCGCACATTGCAGACAAAGTGGAATCATATCTGCTAGATTCTGCATTCATATCTCAACAACAAAGCTAAAACTCTGACTGAAATCGCACAAACTGAATCATCTCCATCATATTGGAGGTGGAGGACCATGACTGACTGATATCCAGCGTTTTCAGCCAGGTCCCATCCAGGTGTGCTCTGTGTGTATTGGTGTCTGCTTAACTTAGAACTTTATTCTTAAAACTGCATCTTAGATAGAGATGCAACCTTCCACGAAAACCTGCAAAGAGACGTAATTATACTGCGCCTCATGACAGTTGTGCATGTGCGCGCGTGCGAATGTGTGTGTGTTTGTGTGCGCACATTATTCCTCATCAACTAAACTAGAGAGTAATTATGTTCTCTTCATAGCTGAACCAAGCAGTCAGCCACATGAAAGGCCGATTTAATTGGCAGGCTGTTATCAGGATGGATAAATGATGACAGAGGGAAATGAAGAAGCGAGATATTGAAGAAGAGAGGAAATCGAGACAGATGATAGAAGAGAGAGGGAGAGATTGTGCACATAAACTCTTTTTTCCTCCTCTGTCCTCATAACCGCTGCTTCGAAAATGGCCTTGAGCCTGTCAATCACCAGAAACACACTCACACACATACACACACAACTTAGACAGACAATGAAATATTCATTGGTACTTGTGAATTATTGATTAGGGTTATGGTCTGTGGAGGTAGCGGGGAGGTTTCTGTGGCAGGCACAGATGAAAGGATGGAGGGAGGGGAAGAGAGGTGGACAGCTCTGATCACTTCACAGGGATAAAGTGGGGTATCTTCCGGTCCTCAGTGTCCCAAAAAGCATTAAGGGATCTAAATCTAACACCTTAAAATGTCTGTAATACTGTAGATGTGTTAATTAAGTTTTATATTGATTCTACTGTAAAATGAGATGTTTTATTCACAGTTTCTCTACAGTCAGTGGTACGTAGTCAAGGCAAAGATGGAAAGTAAGACAAAGGAAATAAGGCAAATACCATTAATTGTGTAGTTTCACCACAGATGTTAATAGAACCAGCAGTAGTAGAGTTGTTATATTTTCTTATGTTGTGTGACACTGCTGCACTTCTAGCAAAAAAAAGTTTACAGTGAAATTGCCACAAAAATTCAGAGGAAAATGAAATTAGAAAATGACCCAAAAAAAAACAAATCAAAAAACAATAAAAATTGCAAAAATTACAACCAGTAAATGACCAAAAAAACTGGGGGAAAAAAGGTGCAAAATTACAAGAAAATAAAAAATAAGAAAATATTACCATAAAATTAGAAGGAGAAAAGTTACCAGAAAATTACATTAAAATTAATTAATTACATTAGTAAAACAAAACTGTATTTCTAATTATTATATTTCTCTGTTTTTTCCATGTTAATTTTTAACACAAAAATAACCATAAAATGACCAAAACATTCAATGCAAGAAAATGTATTAAAATAAAAAAAAAAGTTCCAATGGTGCAATAGAACTTTAATAACTTCTAAGTGTGATAAGTGTCATTCACAGGGTTTTGAGCAGTGTGCACATGCCCTGATCTAACCCTGTCGGTGTCCCCAGCTTGCCCCTGCGCTTCTGGGTCAACATCCTGAGGAACCCTCACTTCATCTTCGACGTGCACGTGACGGAGGTGGTGGACGCTTCGCTGCACGTCATCGCCCAGACCTTCATGGACGCCTGCACCAAGACCGAGCACAAACTCAGCAGAGTCAGTCACAAAACCAGCCTGAAAGCTCTTAACACTTGCACTCTCACAACCATGATCAGATATTGTTCATTGTTTGTGCCAGATGCACCAGGACAGCAAAACGGAAAAGCCTCAAGTATAAGTCTCACAGTGTCCTTATGATCCACTGTAGATATGAGACTCATAGACAGTGTCGCTTTGCTCAACATCGCACATTCTGCTAAAGAAGTACACGTGGTAACACTGTGAAGACCACGCCACACCATTCCTGTTGACACCAAAATTGTATTTTTCATCTGACTGATAGTCCACCATAAAACACTTAAAATTGTATTTGTCAGTGGATTGTGTTAGATTCTTCCCTTTCGGCTAACTGGCCAGATGTAAATGACGCATTATCACACGGAGACATTTCCAACAGAGACTGAGAGCAGAAAGCGTTCCAGCAGTTTAAGACGTCAACACTAAATGTCAGGTTTTGGTGTCAGTCCCTCAGAATCACAGAGAAGAGGCTTCACGCTCGACTCAGTTTTTCACCAACTTTCAATTTTTCAAACTGGGAAAAATCTCTCAAAAAAGAGGCAGAGATAGTGATGTCTCCACCAACAGAATACAGTGGTGATGAGTTAGTTGTCTTGTTAACTATATTAATATGTCCATACTGCCACTTTTTATTATAAGCAACAAGTTCACGACCCTTCTCTGGTGGATGTCAAAAGGATTGTTCATGTAAAACATCTACACTCTGCATAAAATGAATTGCTTGAATTGCTTTATGGTAATTAAGATGGTCATTAAAACTAACTCCTCTACCCTGTTTCTCTCTCACTGCAGGAGTCTCCCAGTAACAAGCTGCTCTATGCAAAGGAGATTTCCACATACAAGAAGATGGTGGATGAGTGAGTTGGCTTGCTGAATACTCAGAAAAATAAATGAATGTGTACAGTGTTGAAGTCACGAGGCTTCCCGAATCCAGGAGAATAATGACTGAATAACGATGAGAATCATTTATATGTAGCAGACAGGTGGGAATACGGGCCCACGTTTTCCATTCATCAAAGTGGTTTCCGTTTGATGGCAAATTTTTAAAACCTCGAAAAAACAAAGTCCAGTGTACAAGACTGAATAAGGTACGACTTTGATCAGATGAAACTATTGAACCTCATGGAGAAATTGCAAAGCAGCATTAAGATGCAGAAAGGGAGATGAGATGGAAATATAAACCATAAAACATTAGTTATAGTGCCTCTGGAGCATATTAAGCAAATTAGCAAAAAAATATGAGGTACAGTACTATGAGGATGTGCTAAATGACTAACAGGATTCACACTAGTCATTGAATTTCTGAAATATTATGGAATTTGGTGTAACTGAGCTGTTTCTTAAGCTAAACCTCAGTGTTGTGGACTAGAAAACAACAGTTTGCTGTGCTGCCTACACCCACAGCACAACAAGTGTTTCTGCATGCCCCTCACCTGCTTGTTAGCATACATTTGCACACAGCTGGTTCTCTACTTGCCAGCTGTGACTGTCGAGTCGAGTTGAAGTCAAGTTTAGTGACGCAACTCATCTGCAAAATATAGCTTACATGCATAAAAGAGAAGTTAGTCGTTATATCTATGGAATGGGACCGGGCAAGTTGTCAAATAAATAACAGATTCATAAATTCATAATGTCAGTTTTCACAATGCAGTCGCTTCACAGTCCCTTTCAAGAGAAGCAGGTTGACTCGGGCACCATCTTGGTCACATGACTGAGAAGACATGGCCCCTGTGTCTTTGAGCAGGGAGTCATCTATATCTAATGTTCTGACATACATACAGTCATTTACCTTACATGTTTACAAAAAATGCCAAATCGTGAACATGGGATGTTAGCATTTCTTTCAAATGACACCTTTGTCACACAAGAACAACATGATGCCACTTACCGATGCTTGTATGCATGCGGCCTCCACTGCTTCACGAATCGCTTTGATAACAGCAGTCGACGGCAGGCCCTTAAATTTGTCTTGTCATGCAAGTTAGCAAGAGGGAGCTGACGCTTAAATGTAGGGATGATACATTATTAAATGATCGCAGATGTAGCAATAAAGATAGTTCTATAGTTTTCTGATGACATGTCACGTTGACAGAGCTGCCATCTTTAGTGTTACAGATCTTCCCATTCAAAATTGGTATAGCGCTCTGTCTCTGTATTAAACTGTCATTTGACAGTTTCTATCACTTGGCAGTTAATTGGATGTATGGGGCTACAGAGGAGCCAAGTTCCAGCTACAACTGAGTGGACAAATTGCTTCCCGAAGAGCAACACAAGCAGAGCTGCACCACTGTAAACGACCTCATTTGTGCTGCTGTTTTGAAATTCATCCCGTCAGTGGTTTAGTTCCACAATAAACAAATATTGTGAAATGTCCCACACGGCTAATAAGCTTTCCTCTCATTACATTATTAAGAACAATAACAGGAGAAAACAGCGTCTGTCTTCAGGCAGCATAATTAGACTCTGACTTTGTGTTTGTGTGTGTGTATTCTCCTCAGTTATTACAAGGGCATCAGACAGATGGTTCCAGTCAGCGACCAGGACATGAACACACACCTTGCTGAGGTGTCCAGGGTACGAGCCACCATGTGTGTGTGTGTGTGTGTGTGTGTTTGGAATTTCTAAAATGTCAGAATCTCATTTTTTGGCTTGCCAAGGGCTGATAACCTGAAAAAGGACCTGTCAGAAAACATTTTACCAGAAAATGTCATCAGTATGAATTTCTCATAGAAATATGCCTTTTCAGTGCTGGACATGTTTAGAATCAGATACCTTGTGAGTAGAATTACAGTTTTAATTTAAAATTTACTCCTTCAGTCCTACTAGAATTTGTGTGTGTGTGTGTGTGTGTGTGTGTGTGTGTGTGTGTGTGTGTGTGTGTGTGTGTGTGTGTGTGTGCGTGTGTGTGTGTATCTTTGTCTTCATTTGTTCTTCTATTGCCAGCTAACTGAAGGTATTGAACTGCAACACAAGCAGAGGAGAAACAGAGGTGACAGACAGCCAATCAAGACGCTGTTTGATAAAGAGCTACTGATTTAGACAGAGTCATGGAGAGGCTGCCTTTTTTTCTGTACAAAATCATCTGCACACAAAATGCCAAAGCAAGATCATGACATCCTAATTCATGCAAGATTTACTTATTTTGTGCTCTCAATTTGGTATGTTGAGCTCACAAATTAATGAAATAGCGCCCACGTTTTTCCTAATTTGTGCTCTCGTCTAAAGAAAACGTGCCTGCAATGCCAGAGACTTGAGCCCTGCATGATAAATTATATGATTTAATATGAACTTTAATAATAAAAAAATAATAATGCATTCAAAATTCAGATTCCCTCCCTGTAAAGTGTGCGTACATCCATCTATAGCCATGCCGTATGTCGTTACCTTGCAGTTGATTTACACTGAGCTCAATGACTTGATCCAAGTCAGCATATTAATGCTGGTAGAGCTGGTGCACCCTCAGGATCCTCCGGCTCATTATAATGCTACAAGAGGTGAGGGTGCTCAACATGAACCGCGTCACACATCCCCGTGTCAAAACACTCCTTAATCCAAGAAGCCCAACTCCACGGGTTCTGCTGCCAGCTCATCCACTCAATTTCTCTAGACCACAGTACAATCCAGCTACAACATGGGCGCAGTGTTATTACTCTGAGGGCCTGAAACGTCCAATTGAGAACACACAACAAGTAAATTGTGCGCATGAATTCTGATTTCATGACCTCAATTTAGTGTTTCGTGGGCACAAATTAGGATTTTGTGCGCACAAAATATAAAAAAACAGCTTCCATGGCTTCCTCAGGATTCTGTAGATTTCCTCTCATTTCGTGGGCCCAAAGTCTGTCATGTTCAGGAAGCTGATTTATTCACTCCAGTCAGCTGACTTTTTTATTTTTATTTGTGTGTGTGTGTGTGTGTGTGTGTGTGTGTGTGTGTGTGTGTGTGTGTGTGTGTGTGTGTGTAAAATTCACTTGACAGTTGGATGGAAACATAGCGGCTGTCTCCCTCAGAGGATTTTGACTATCTTTATATCATAACAATGTCTGTTCTCTGCAGCAACACACAGACAAGCTGAACACCCAGGTGGCCTTACATCAGCTCTATCAGTACGCCAGCAAGTACTACGATGGGGTAAGAAATTCTTTTTCGTTTAAAAAATTTAAAGATACTAGAGCAAAATAATGTTCATGTTTGATTTCCAAAAGAGAACAGACCAGTGGGAGACATTCCTACAGTCTGTGATAGAGCTATAGACTGAAAACACAATAAAACCCGGGTTGGAGGTCATATAGCGACTGCAATATATATGATAATTTGGTCTTATTGTACATTCCTAATACACACCTAGATATTATGCTTAGATTCTTTCCTAAAATGATCTTTGAAAGCCCTGAGATGCACAGCAAAAACAAATTCTGGATTCTCTGAGGAGATCCAATTTCTTTGTACTTCAGAAATCCTTTTCCCACCTTTACTGATACAATACATGGAGCCAATACTGATCTTTTTTTTAAAAAAAAAATCAGATACCCGCCTGTTCCTCCTCAAATATGATGGATGCGATGCAGTTTGTTTGATAATTTATTGATCATAGAATTGTTCAGCACTACACCAGTTGTCTATTTTATTCTCATTTATGAGGAAATTCTCAGCAAATATTTGAAATCTATGGGACTTTCTTGGTGTGAAAATGGCCAAATTTAAAGATGCTGAACATTGGCACAGTATCAGTTGTCAGCACCTTCAGTTCAGTCTTTATCGGCCAATAAAAACCTGCTTGAAAATTCTCCAGCCTTTGTAACAGTTACAGTATTTCTCTCGTGATCGCACTGCCAGTAGTAAGTTTTGAACATTGTGGTGTCGTCTACTTCAGATCATCCAGTCCTTGGACGACGACCCGGCAGCCCAGAGTAAACAGCTCACCCTCCGGCTCCAACAGATTGCTGCTGCGCTGGAGCACAAAGTCACTGACCTCTGACCTCTGACCACAAGACACGTGGAGGGGGGAGGAGCTGATGGCTATGCGCGATGTAGTTTTCCATATAAGGACTCGAAAGAGGAGGAGGTCTAGGGCTCCACGGACTGAAAAGGAAGGGGCTGGGGACGTCACACGAAACTGTTGTCCACATAAGGACCAAAGCGGGAGGGACTACGGGACTCCGTATTGTTGACCACATGGAACAGAGTAAATGAAGTGAAGCCCACGGTGATGTCGCAGTGGTGTAGTGGTGGTAAATGTACCGATGCTGCTGCAGTCATATAGCAAACCTCCGCTGAAGCCATTTGGCATCCCTAAACACGTAGTGAGGAGGGATGCAAAATGGCTGTAGATTGGAGCTCTAAAATGAAAGGTCTTTCTTCCAATTAGGCTCAGTATACTGATATGTATTGAATGGCCCCTGCTACACCACTGTTATCCACAAGACTTGATGTTTCTAAGGACTGAAGGGGGAGATTCCATGGAGCCCTACAGGATGTTGATGGTCAAATAACAAATGAAGATTGAAAGTTTTTGGACAATTTGAAGTAATTAAGTGAAGTAAGACATTGCCAAATATTTCCTTTTTACCAGTCAGCCCTACTGGACATTTGGATTTTATGGACAATGACTCTAGAAAGGATTTGGATCAGAAAGTCCTCTGGAGACTTGGACATGAAGACTGCGAGCTAACCACTTTTTTTTGCTCTCCTATATAGGGCTAAGGCAAAGTGTTTGAACTCTGGACGGGAGGTGAATTAGCCTCTAAACGCTGATCTGTGGACAGTTTCCACACTAATGGTCAACAGGAAATTGAATACCAAGTCAGCAACAGAGAACTGCTTCATCCTAAAGCCTGGAATTGTAAGGATGAGCTGTGACTTTTACTTTAATCGAGCTGACAGATTAATAATAATTGACCAATGAAAACCCAGTGCGGTACACACCACTGGCCAATCAGGGGTCTTGGTTCTGAAGGCACAACTGAGGAGAGTGAAATCAGGGTACGATGAGAGTTTTGTCCAAAAAAAATAACGTTAACATGGACTTTCCTTTTTCATGGCCAAATATTTTTCCGTATCAGATTCGCCGCAGTATGTGTTTCTACGCTGATGACATTGTGTTGATAACTGAAATCACAAATAATCAGCTGAATAATTTTTTCTCTGTGTAGTCTGAAGTTGAGTTTTAGTATTATCCTTTGTATGGAAAATATTCTGGTGCAGGCTTTAAGCAGAGGCTTTGCATTCACATACACAGTATGAAATTAATCTTTTTAACGGACTGACAGATCACCCACTCAGTTTATTTTTGTGATTTTTTTTTTCTTTTATAAAGTGTTCAGAGGTTTAGCAGGGTGGTCCATGATGTGGTATCCTGTGTGTGTGTGTGTGCGCGTGTGTGTGTGTATTCGTGTGTGTGAGAATCTTCATGTGATGTCAGATCCGTTGTTTATACTTCCTGTGTAAAACCATGACTGCCTAATCATGCTGTCTAAATAGCCAAATGTAAAGTATTTTGATTTTAATTGTAATTTTTATAATTTGCTGTCTTGATTCCTTTTGTAATTTTGCCACTCCCTTAATGCAGTGTCATTTTTTTAAGGGTTTTTCTATTTTTCTCTGTATAATTTTATGATCTTGGAGGAAGTGGTCTGAGAGTCCCTCAAAGACATGGTGTCCATGGATCCTTACAGTCAAAAAAGTTTGAATGGGCCAAATTTAATGCCTTGAAATATGATTACAATGTCTTAAATCCACTTATCAGAGCTCTTATTTTTTTCTTTATGTAATGACAAGTTTCTTTACGCTGTGATTAATATATAACAAAGTTAGTCGTACAGTCTGCAACTTATCTGCTTTACTACATGTCTCTTACTTTTCTGATGTCCTTTTTCTCATGCGGCCCATATATTGTACACATTCACAGCTTTGATTTGCCGTGTTCGCTCACAAATATTTTAACTGGTCTTGAGTTCAGTCCCAAGTAGCCTTAAAGCGTCTTGAATTTTGGCTTTGTGAAACCTGCAAATATCCTACAGAGCCATTGCACTAACATCAGCCATCATAAGCAATACTGTTTTGGACAAAGTTAAAGATGGATCCTAACCAAAGGGGCTGCCCTTGTCAGTAAAAAAATAAAATCCTCCTTGGATGCCCACAATGTAACGCCCGCTGTAAATCTCCCTGTGGTCAGACTTTATCAGTGCCATTACTATTTCACTGAAACCTTGTATTTCTCAAGTCAGTGAAGAATACATTTCTCAGCTATAAATTACAGAGAAAAATTGAAAAAAAATTATGTTATGGTTGTTTTGGACATAAATGATGAGCAGTTGTATTTCCAACCACTCAGTGAAGGAGTGATCCCTGGACCAAGTCAAGAGGATCTGCAGCAGTCTTTGGATTAGTTAAGTGCCATTACACTGCTGGAGTGGAAATGTACTCCTTTATCTAACATTATGCTACTTATTGATCATCTTCTTCATCACAGTCTTCATTGTATATCTGCCTTATTCTTTGCCTTCTGAGCCCTAAACGATGCTTTATGTACTGCTTTAGTTACTATCAAAGATTGAATATGCAGTTTGTAAGGTTGTAAGCCTCAAAGTTGGACAATGCAGATTTGCTCCTTGCCTCTGGGACAGAGATTCTGCTGTTTTGGTTGCTTTTTGGCTGTTCTTTCTTTTTAAGGTCAAGACTAAACACCCCAATTTAATTTATTGCCCCCTCAGCTCATGATAAATTTTCTCCAGTTTCAAATCTTACAAACTGCATCTTTAAATGCAATGTGTGTAGCAATACAAACCTGAGGCTGGTACTGTATCTCTGCTCTGTCTTTTAATCCTGTAACTGTTACGGGTGAACACACACTACAATGTACCAGAACATCAGCATGTGGTCCATTTTGACCTGCAGCTAAAATTTAAAAAGACTAAAATGGTTGCGCCATTTTTTCCCTATCTATATTGGAAATTTGGTTATGAACGCCACTTTGGTGCTTAAAGGAGCAGTTCACTCAAAGTACAAAAAGAGCTATTTTTCGACTTACCTCTAGTGCAATCTGTCCTTCCAGATTGTTTCTGTGTGATTTGATGAGGCCTCCAGTCCTCTTCACTTCCCCCAGTACAACAGCAGACTGTATCTATCCGCCCCCAATTTTAAATAAGAGGCAGACAGTTAGTTTGCAGGTGTACAATGGCAGAAAGCAGTTCCCATTGAGTTTTTCCACATTTAAATTGGCTACAGTTTGATCTCCAAAAAATAATCTCCATCCAGCCCCACTGTATTGGGATGAAATGGAGACTGGAGATTGTAAAGCCCACTAAATCACACACAGACTTGCAATAGAGGGAAGTGGGAAAATATTTTGGATCTTCAAGTGTTCCTTTCAGAACGCCAAGAAATTGTAGTGTATGTTGATTCCCAAGCTAAGAATGTCATTTGAGTCGTATTTGTGATGAGCAAAGCCAGAAACTAGAGGAACAGACAATTATGTATTTAATAATTAAGTGGTACTCTTCTGAAGCTGTTGAAATGTGAAGCTTTTTGGAGGTTGTTTGCAGTGCCGGTACTGCTGTTTGCTCTCATATAAAAGCTCCTCACGGCAAAAGTCTCAGTGTCACCAGCTTTTCAAAGTGGACTGCCATATTTGCTTTTGTCATTGCTCTCATGTGCATAGTCCTTCAAAACCATTTCAAAAACTAGACTTCAGATTCTGATTGTGTTGTTAATGCTCTCGCAAGTGCGCAGTCTTTCATATCTACAATTATAGTTTATTAATTGTAAAATATATACAGTATATTGATATGTCTCTGACTCATGTGGTCTCACCTTGAGAACAATATTTCGCTCTGTTTCTTCCGCAACACTAGCTTCTTTCTGCCTTTTACCAGTGAGTGCCTTAAAGAGTAGAACTTAAAGTAGAAATGACTAAGAGCCCAGGAGGTCCTGAGAAGCATTTAGACGTATTTGTGCCCATGTATGTTGTGATGAGATTTATATACAACATAATCCAAACGGACTGTAAGAATAATTTAGATGTAGAGGCACATGATGTGGTGATAAGGTCTTGTCCCAGGGAGCCTGAGGATTTTTTGTCGATTTTGTAGCTGTACTCTAAATCTCCCAGCAACCACTTCTTGCACCATCATGGAGGTCCAACTGGCTCTGTGAAAATAATGGCTAAATACATTGTAACTGGAGAAAGAAAAGAGAGATTTATAAAAAAAAAAAAAAAAATTGTATTGTTAAAAGTAAAATGAATAGTCTATTAAGATACCTTTGTTACCGAATGTTTAACTGAGCTAACTCTTGTCAAACTACAAATGATTTGGACTCAGGTTAAACCAAAATTGCACTTTGTGTTCCCTGGGAGTCCACATGGTAGTGAAATATCCTCATTAGTTGCTCTGGGCTCCTCTGGACTGCTAATACTGTATTCCTGTCTCTCCACTCACTTGGTTAGTGTGACAATACAGCTCCCAAAATTACACTTTCAGTGCATAAACAAACAAACAAAAACAGATTATGCCAATACAAAAACCAACAAGACCCAGTACCCATTTTTTTCCTCTGTAATTACAATTCTTTGTGAAAGTGCCATCAGGTGCAGGGCTACTATCCAGACGTTTCCTGCAGATGCTACTTGCCGGATCTACTTTCCAATTCAGATAGGAAAATTACAAGCAAAAAATGAGTACCAGGACTTGTTGTTCTGAGGATATTTCACTTCCATGTGGACTGTACAACCTAATACTTCACCATAGTTAAATTTTGCTTTAAAGAGTAATTTTGCACTCAAGTTGGAGTGTCTCTCCCCCTACTGTGCAGTGCAGTTTTGAAAAATACAAAGTTGTTGACTGGACTGTCTCAAATTGACCTTGATTTTACTGATGGCTGCAGCATTTCTTTATCAAGTGGCATATCTTTGAACAGTTGTCCTTGAATGCCACTTCATCTCCAGCTGAACAGCCGCGGCTCATTTGGCCTGGAGGGTGAACTGAGGCAGGTTTAGTGAGGCAACACCAGCCCACAGGTGCTCATGTTTACATTATGAACAGCGTTGTTGCATTGCATTACTAAATTGTACTACCAGTTTACAACCAGTTCTGTTGAGATGGCCAACATTCAAGTTTAGAAATGCAGTCAGCTGTTCATAGCCACTGTTGAGGACCTCCAATATGGATGCCAGGTGTTATTTATTTCTCATGTTCCTGTAGGAGCCCTAGTCCCCTCAAAGACATGTAGGTATTCCAGCAGTCCGCTGTTACATTGCATTGAGACTCATGAATGAGGTTAAATTTAGATTTGGAGCAACACCAAGGAAGACTGCTGGTGCATGTAGCAGCACGGAATTTTATCAGTCTAATGTTATCCGCATGTCCCAGGACAGTTTAATCAGTATTTGGAACATTTCTAACAGAAGGGTGAGGCCATAACACAAACATCATGAATTTTTGAATGGAGTGGTACTGACAGATACTGAGGTAGAGGACGTTGTCGTTCAGGTGTCCAAGACTGGTTTTTGGGACACCAGCACAAGGAATAGAGACATTGATATTCGTAGATTGGTTTGTCTGCTCTTTGGGGCTTTGTGTATTTTTGTGCTATTGTAAACTGAGTGTATTGAAAATGTTTTATGGGACACAAGTGAGTGTGCAGCCATTACGAGTTCTTAATGAACCAACAATAATGGCAAGTTTTGGATGTTAAATGAAAAATTCCCACAGGTACTGATTTTCTCATAATATATAGAAGTTATACCGTGCTCATACCATGCTCAATAACAGTTTATACATCAAAGCAGAACTTTTCCATTGCTTAGCCTTGTAACAACATTGTATGAAACAACAGGTGGTTTGAATGGAATGGACCATGAGTAGACTTGATATGGACAGAATCAGCACTACCAGTGCCAGGACAGAACTGGTCTAGTCTGGACTGGACTGAAGCCCAAGTCAGTGACTCTTCCCAGGAAGTAGAGAAGTGGGCAAAAGATCCAGATCCAGGATTTCCAAATATCCAATAAAGGTCTTTATAAAAAATGAAATACTTCAAATGGCTTTACTCTGGGTTTTTTGTTTTTTGCCACTATGTTGAGTGATTTTGTTCTCCATGCCAACGCTCTGTTTACTGAGGGTAGATGCTAGTACTTTTTACTTATAGTGGGTCCCATGCAACCCATTCTCATTCCCAGGTTGTTAAATACTGCAGCTTTGCCACGCCCCTTTCACAGCTGATACCAACACCAAAACCTTCAGCATCAGGATGAGATGCATCAGGCTGTCTCACTTTTATCACGCATCAGTGTCGTGGTTTAAAAATCGCTTGGTTAGGGTTATGGAAAGGTTAGGTTTAGGCATAAAAAAACACTTGGTTAGGGTTAGGGAAAGGTCAAGTTTAGGCATTAAAAAAATGCTTGGTTAGGGTTAGGGAAAGGTTAGGTTTAGGCATAAAAAACCACTTGCTGAGGGTTAGGGAAAGGTTAGGGTTAGGCACCAAAACCACTTGCTGAGGGTTAGGTTTAAGCAACAAAATGGAAACTGGACACACAAGAGAAGTCTTGTTGGAAACAGGAATTGAACTCTGGTCTCGTGCATCTTGCCATCCACCCTGATCACCTCCCTTTGTGGACCTTCTTGCTCCTTATACTTATCACCCTGCCCCCATGTCTCACACTGATGCTAAAGGGTGCCTCTGGCCTCTAATAGGTGCCTTTTGTTCCGTTATCACAGAGGAGCATGTCCAAGTTTCCATGCTAGGCCCCCAAAAACCTGGTGTAGGCCCTTAAAGTAAAATTGAACTTTGGTGGAGTGTTGGGCTGCATAGTTACCTGGAAGATGTGGTGAAATATCCTCATTAGTTGCTCTGTGGAAGAAATAACCTGATAGTACTTAGGGCAAATAGGGCAAATTCCCTATGGATAGAAATGGAAAGACACAAATAATATTGTGGATTAGCAGCCCAGAGGAGCAACTAATGAGGATATTTCACCACCATGTGGACTCATAAGACACCCAGGGAACTGGACAACATAACACATAAATGCACTAGTATGGACATGCTATGCTCCAGCTAATTCTACAGCTTTCAATTAAATCTGAGGACTGGCTCTCTTCCATAACTGCAGATACATGGCCCGTAGCTTCAAAACCAAGGCGAGAATCACCACAATTGAAAAGCTGTAGTCCTGAATGACAGTTACAATGTGCATTCACACTGAGGGAGAGCGCACCGGTGGATTATTCAGCTTTCAGTGTCAACTTCCCATCTCATTTATTCACACATTAGAGGCAGTCTTCTCCAACCCTTCTCTGCATATTTCACAGCACTTTTTTTTTTTGGCAAAACTGACAAACACACTAATGCACCTGAGCCTGAGGCAAGGACACAGCAGCATCCAGAGAATTTGAGTCGGTAAGGGAGCCTCTTGTTTATAATTCATAATAATGGATAATTCAAGGGTACTTTCACACACATCTCTCGCTTACTCATTAAAATCTTGACAAGAATCCTGGTTTCTTGATGGAACTTTGATGGAGTCATATTTGTCAGCAATTGATTTCCACGTCAGGAAAATCCATTACTAATGAATCTCATGCTTGTTTTGCATTATAATGATCGGTTCTTTGTGCCTCACACTTATTATTTACTGTTTAGTGCTGAGTTTAGAGTTGAAAGCTGACTTCTAAAAAAAAATCAACTTTTAAGGAAATAAATAAAACTGTCAAGTAGAACAGTATTGTTAAGAACTGAGTGTATTTGTCTGTACTAATTTCTAGGGAATACATGATGGACATTTAAGGAGAAGTCATTTTAAAGTGAAAGTTGAAATTCTCCCTAATAACCATCTACAGTTTACATGATACCTGAGGTAAGTAATGAATTAGAAATGACTCAATTTGAGTGTATATTTCTGCCTCGTATGAGTCCTTTACGTCTGGACTATTAGATTTACCTCTGTCCTGTTTTCAAGTACTTTTAATTTTACATTTTTAAGTGAAGAGCTTGGAGAACAAGAGCTCACAGGTTCAGTAGAAGTGGGTATTTGACCCATACCCTTAATCCAGTTTAGGTTCTCTTTAACCAACAGCACTTCTTGAAAAGCTCTCTTGCCACCTGGTGGTTATCACCTGCCAGTTATCAACATGTAGATACATTAATGTGGCAACAGTGCCCCTATGTGTTCTCAACAAGGAACTACAGCTTTAAAAAAAAACCATCTTGAACCACCCAGCTCTGGTTTCGTCTATTTCTTTTTCTCTCCTGTTCGTTCCATTTTATGTATTTGTCTCTTTTTCTGTTCTTTTTCCCTATCCTCCTCTCTTCTTTGGTTCTCTAACCTCTCGTTTCCATGGTGATGCCTGTTGTATGAAATGAGCTCCTCTTCTTTACCTCCATCTCATTCGTAAAAGCTATGTCATATTAGCCCTTTCAGCCTACACTTAGCCTTGAGCGAACGGTCTATTCACACTTGCAACTTAGAAAGCTCCAGAGCCGAGTTTTCTCTGATTTTCTGGAGATATCTCCAAAAAGTCAAGGTGAAAGTCTGCAGTGTGAATCGAGGTTAGGACTGCAGCAAAAGCATACTTTTGAAAAGCAACAGAATGTTTGGTTTGTTGTCTGATCCAAACTGTGCTACAGGTGCTCTGAGGACATTAACCCTGGGCTTTGATTTTCAAGTGGCTAACTGTTGGCCCCGGGTCAATCAGTGCTGGTGTGAATTGAGACTAAGCTAAGCCCTGGGCTACAGTTAGCCTAGGGCTAAAGAACCCAAGTGTGAAATGGGTTATTTATCGGACAGACTGCACAGGCAGGACTGTAGAGCTGTAAATGGTTAGGCAAAGACTCTGCAGCTGGTGTTTTCACTGGAGCATACTAACCAGTTTTACCTCAGTGGCCCCAAATGCAAATCAAGAAGCATCTCTGCTGTAGAGAAAACTGTCAGACAAAAGAGTCTGTGCTGATAAACAGATAGTTCCAACACGATCAACAACAATCGCCTCCTTTTCAAAGGTAGATGACAGGTTTCAAAGGCTGATGGAGAACACAGACCTCACAGAAAAACAGCTCATTCATGGAGGGGTCAGAGTCAGCAGGTAAACACAAGTTGTGGTGTCTTCAGTTCAGACAAAGGCCTTTTCTGATTGACAATGTATGAGATACCTGTAACCAAGGCACAGCAGTATACTTTTACAATGTCCATCTTGCCCAAAAGGACATGATTACACCTTACTGTGAAGACATAAACTGAGGCAATCAACTAGAAAAGGATGTGGAGACATTTTCTGCAACCAAACATGATATTTTGGACCAGTTGCAGACGGTCATCCACTTGTGGCTGCAGTATGAAAGATTCAGCTAGGTTTGCCTGTTCACACTGCAGAGCCTGAAACGAACACAGTGTTTTTCACCACAAACGTCTCCTTTTGTTCACAGAAACCTGTTGCCATAGGTTACTGATATTTCCAGGTATACTGCCAACAGAGTGACTTAAATGGCTCAAAATGAGACTGAAAATGTCTGGCAGAGTTTAAAGAAACAACTGTGGAAGGGTGCTGCCCACTGTAGCAGCTATACCAATCTCTAATGACAACCCAAAGAGCACTTTTTAAAGATTGGATGTCTCCTAACCATCCTTGTAAAGTTTGGTGAAATTTTGAAGGATGAACTGGAAAGTGAGCTTTTGTCTGCCCAGCCTCTGTTGAAGAAAATGTGTCTGCTCCAGCTGACCACACGGGGGTTTGTAGAGTTGGAGTGGAGAGGAAGGGAGGTCTACCATGCTGACAATGAAAACAGATACACTGGCAGAGGCTTCCTGACCTCTGACATATCTCAGTCAACACCCTTTCTGGTTCAGGACCCAACAGACAGGTGGCTTTTAAGTGGTTAAAACATTTGCTGTTGGGATCCAATAAACAGTCCACCAGAAATGAATCCCCTTTTACTATATCGTCTCACAAATATTACTGTCACATCTATAACTTTTTCTTGATGCTGGTGGATAATTGCTGGTTGATAAAGGTAGAATGTCCGCACAACAGCGTGCTGCTCCAAAACACTTCTTGAAGCGTCTCATTAGATACGGCATGCATTTACAGTGATTTGAACTGCTTGTAGACACTAAGCAACATGCACTAACAAAATTAGACCGGCATTGTCCTTCAAATTCTATCTTCACTAAAGGCACAGCACCTTGAAATTGTAGGACTTTCAGTGTACGACACACTCTCCTAAGCACATCATTTAAGTCATTTTCACAGCAGTTAGGAACAATGAAAATGAGCAGTTCTGCGCAGGTAGTCTCACTTTTCTTTACCCTGTAATTGAGGTGAATGTTCTAGAAAGGGCTACTTTGTGTGCGTGTGTGTGTGTGTGTGTGTGTGTGTGTGTGTGCGTGCGTGCGTGTGTGTTTTGTGCTTGTGTATGGATGGCATAAATCACTTCAAGTTGCAGTATAAAGTACCAGGCAAACATAATGTGTTCTCCTATGTCTTTCATTTTCTGCTGTCAGGACCAAAACAGCAACCCTGTTATTATCAGCCAGTCATAGAACAAAACCCAGGAGAGCTGGCATTTACAGAGTCACATTGATTGCCTGAGGGTGGGGGTACTGTAGCAATTAACTGGAAACTTTGAACAGATCTTCTGAGGTGTTGGAGTGGCTATCATGGACTTTGGTACACAAATGCATCTCACCACAGGAAATAGTTTCTCTTTGCAGGTCCTTTTGGAGGATTCCTTAGAAGTTGCAGCATTTCCTTCTTACTGAAATGGAACTGCTAATTGTGCTGTGCAACACGTGCTGTAGACTGTTTCACTCAAAAAACACAGAAGACCTCAGTAATAAGGTTAAAATCAGGAAAGAGCCAGGGGCACCCCGGTAGCTTACCTGGTAAAGTGCATACCAGTTATTAAGGCTGAGTCCTTACTGCAGTGTCCTGGGTTTGAATCCAAGCCCAGGCCAAGCCGAAACGGCAAATAGCCAGTGCTAACATAGTCAGATATTCAAAATGCCAGATCCCAGTGTCAAAATCTGTCATTTCCTAAAGTTTTGTCCAAAACAGGCCAGCAGAGATTCAGGAATCGTGTTTAACGGATGGACAGAGCCCATTCCACAGTGCCTTCCTTGATCTTCAGGTAAAGTTTTAAAAATTGTGTGCTGTCACAGGGTTTAAGATAAAGTGGTTTGCTCCACTTTAAGTGAGTACATCTGGATTAATGTTAGAGCACCAACATAACTGCAGGTAAAAGATTTGAAAAAGCTGCTGCAGGGGAGACCAGGGACAAAGGCAACATGGGGTGACAGCAACACCTTTTTTTTCTCATGAGTTTGAATGTTCTGAAAATAATTTCACTAAAGTATGTACTGATTCATACAGTACTCATGATATATAAGCTGATGATGTGTTCAATTTATACCACCAGCAAACATTAGGAAGCTAACAGGCCTCTTATCTAAAGACAGTGTGTCATAAGTCACTTTTTCTTGAACCTCACTGGAGTTCCCTGCCATGTTTATTGTCTACCCAGCTTGCTGCCCCCAGTTGGTGCTGGAGGGAGCGATCCTATAGGTAGTGACCTTTGCATGAGCCAAGACTACAAACTAAAGATAATATTAAACATGTTTAATTTAATCAGAACGTCAAGACAAGAAAAAGACTGAGTTGTGTTATGACCACCTTGCACAAAACAGTCAAGATGATGGGAGCAGTCCCCAACTCTATCAAAAAAATCTCTTGATTTCATGCCAACACTGGAAATTTGTATCCAACAATGAAATCATCAATTGTCAATCAAAGTTGTTTGGTGTAAGGACACGGTAAGAAAATCAAACATAACCTCACTAGTAAGGTATGGTTCCAGCCACAAGTCCAGTCTTTGACTGATGTTTTGCATTCTGTCATTTACTGCAAAGCATATGAACAAGAGCTCAGCTGTTTTTTTGTTGTTTCTAAGTGGTTTGCCCCACCAAACCAGGACCCATGCTGAGTCGCTGTGAGATGAACCTATCAACAAGCAGCTGTTCAGTCCCAGTGCTCAATTAAAACAGCCAAGAGACCATGCACCTGAAGCTCAGATGCTCTTGAGTCCTGATGTCTGGCCACGCAAGAGCATGCTCCATGAGGCCATGGGGAGCACGCATGACGCAGGCACCTGTGTCATGCATACGGGCATATGAGGATAATTGTTAATAATGAGAGGCATATACAAGTCATATGACATGGCTTCTACATTGCTGTCAATGTCTGAGTGAATAAACTGAAGGGAAAAAACTGTTGCTTTTGTCTCCACTCTCCCCTCGTCCTACAGAAGCCATTTCTACAGAACGTGCAGCAGTTACATCAATTCAAGCTAACTTTGATCAGCCTCTGTCAAACCATGCATTGCAATTGTGATTCTAAAGCAACACACACACACACACACACACACTCAGAAAAGCTCAGCACCTTCAACACCTGGGAAAAACATGGACCTGCCTCTCTCTCTCTTTAATCCTTTTCCTTCTTCTCTCTCCCACACATAGTTCCCTCCCTACCTTCAGTGGTCCTTCCTCTCCCCCTCTCTTTCTCCTCCCTCCCTTTTCTTCTCTCCTCCTCTCTTTCTTGCCGTCATTTGCATCCCCTCTCCATGCTAAGAGGTAGATAGAGAGACGGGGGGAAAAGAAGAGAGAAAGAGAAAGCCAGGGGGAAAAAAAGCTTCTCTGATCAGACATTCCCTTGTCTTTTTTCCATCCTCCCTTTTGTCCTCATCTTTGCCCCCATTCCTTCAACTCTCTTTCTATCTTCTCCCTCCAGCTCTACCCCACCCTCCTCTCTTTTTTCTTCATACTTTGTCTCTGTGGTCTCCTTGTTTCTTTCTACCTTTCTTTTCCTGTCCCTTTTCCTAGTTCATAGAGTCAGATGAGAGATGGGATGTGGGAATTCCTCTGCTACCAACACCAGCAGCACTGGAGGTGAGACAGAAACGTGTGTGTGTGTGTGTGTGTGTGTGTGTGTTAAAAGGCTGGCTTCACCCCACTTCACCCTCATCGGTACCCAGAGGTGCTGTGTGTTCCCGGGGCTTAAGCTGTTTCCTGTTCAGAGACTCCTACAGAAGTGTGTGTGTGTGTGTGTGTGTGTGTGTGTGTGTGTGTGTGTGTGTGGATGAGTCATCTAGTTGCTTGGTGATGTAACACAGACAAACAGGGACTAGTAGCTTCTCTCTCTTACCTATTCAGTCTTAATTCCTGTCCAATTTTGCTCAATAGTTTGCTGAAAATTTTACCCCAGATGAAGAACAATTTCAGTGGTAGTTCAAAAATAATAAAGGTGATTTAGTTCAGTTACAATGTATTCAAAGTTGCTTATACATATAATAAACATATAAACATATAATCTTTACTCTGCAATGTAAAAAGGTTGAGTGGATAGAGAATTCAGCTGCATTACACTTAATATCCCTCATTTACTTTAATCTTAGTTACTTACTATAACAATGATTGAATTCTGATCTTCATGAAAGCAAGTAGGTTTCGATATGCAAACTATTCTTTGCTTTGAAATTTTATGGTTAAAATTGAAGGTAATACGTTATAATAACAATAAGTAAGTCATTTATGAGATATTAGTTTATGAAGCACAAACCCCAAACAAAACATGAATGCACCTTTGTACACGGTTAGTTAATACTATGTAAACATGTTTCAGATGTGTTGTAAGTCTACAAATGCTTAGTTATAATGACATATTCATGAACAAATCATTAGTAAATGTTTACCTAATCATTTGTTGATCAACATTATGAATGAGGCTTGTTCCTCATCTGTTACAAATAATATGTAAATGTCTTGCTGAATCATTTAAATCCTTTATTTATCCTGTAAAGTTTAAATAATTCATCATACATCAGATCAACAAATACACTGCATGTTCACAAGGTCTATGATAACATCTGTAGTATGATGAATTGTTTGTGTTTAAGAAGATGCAATAGCACCTGTAAATTACTTATAAATATTCAATAATATATTTATGAATTATTTATAACAGATGAGGAACAGGCCTCATTCATAATATATATATCAGCAATTCATTAGTTAAACATTTACTAATGATTTGCTCATGAATATGTTATAATTATCTCATCATTTGCAGATGACTACAATATATTTGTGACACGTTAACACAGTATTAACTAATCATTTACAAAGGTGTATTCAAGTTTTTCATGATTTGATCATCATTAACTAATGTCTAATGAATGACTTTCTAATGATTGTTACAAACCCATATATATCACCAAATCATTTATAGATTACTTACAACATATTAGTGATATGTTTACATAGTATTTACTAATCATTTACAATGGTGTGTTAAATATTTTGTTCATGATTATTATTGTTCATATTGATCATTAACAAAGGTCTTGTAAATGACTTACTAATGATCATTATCATAACGTGTTACTGAACTTATAACATGCTTTTAATTTCCCACATGTATGATGAAAACTGTTAAGACAAGGCATGGCATTTGCTGTTCCTGAAGTTAAATCATGAGAAATTTCATTGAAATGTTTAATCCTTTAGTTCCTGTTGTTTGTAAATGCATTTATTTATTTATTTATTTTTTAAATGTTGTCTTTCTGTTGCTAAGCATTCATCGCTGTGATGTTTCTGCACTTCCTAGAGATTCCCTGACAATCAGTGTGTCCAGTGGATTTTCTGTTGATCTGCTCATTGAGTTTTATATATTTCCAGGATGTGCAGATGCATATCTAGAACAGAAAATTTTAAAGCTTTCATACACTGGTTATACATTAAATTTCTGTTGTGTTCTATCAATTTGTGGCAGAGAATAGCAAAACAACCATTTATTTATTTTAAAATATTGCACAAAATCATCAGTGAATGAACAGAAATGGGGATTTTCTGTGCTAATGTAACAATTTTATTGGCACTGATCCATTGTGTGTCATTCATTTGTGTGTTTGTTCCTCAGGTCCCAGTGATGCATCCAAAGAAGTGTGAGTGCGCTCTTTCTCTCTGTTGTGGTAGAACGGAAATGCTCCACCCACACTGACACACATACACACACATGCACACACGTTAAAATCCTGCCTCTGGACAGTCAATCTAAGTTAACCAGGTCACATCAAAGAAAGGTCAAACAACAAAGATGTGACTTAATGTCAGACTAAGATTTCAAAATGGTGTGTGTGTGTGCATGTGTCTATGTGTTTGTATATGTGTCTTTGTCTGTGTGTGTACCCACAGAGCAGAAGAGTGTGTGCCAGAAGACGATAAAAGAAAGTGAGTGATTTAACTTGGATTTCCATTGCGTGTGTGTTTATGACATGTAAAACCATTTCAGATAAACAGCAGCGTTTTCCATGTAAACAAGGTGGATTAGTTTACATTCATAATTTCAGTGGGATAGACATGGAAAACAACTGAATTTATGTCCCTACAAAGTTTAGAAAGTCTTAGTGTTTACCATTTATTTTAAATGGAGACACTGTGATGATGCTGGAGGAACTATTGATTGGTGGAGAAAAGTAAAGTGAAATTGCAAACATACAGTAACACAGACCCTTTTTCACAGCAGGCTTTTTGACATGAAATAGCAGGTAAACACAGGAGTTATTAATAACATTAATTAAGGCTGTGTTCCATTTCAGTGCAGCAGAGTCTTCATTAATGATATTAGTAACACCTGTGTTCACCTGCTATTTCATGTCAAGGTGTCTGCTGTGAAAAAGCTCATAAAAACTGAAACGGTTTCTGTGGCAGGAGCTTGTGTGGCTACAGTGACTAAAATATTCTAGTTTTTGTCCTTATTCCAAAAAAGACCACATTCCTACTGAGGTGTTTACATGGCTAAATAAGAGTTAATATTCCACTAATATTCTCATTGACATGCAGCCATGCATACTCTGATAGCAGGACAGGGGTCAGTGCTGTAACATGACATTTATTATGTCAAAATATGGAAAAGAGGAGTGGCTGGAGCCACTTGAACCATTTTACTGCTGCTTCTTTGCTGCTTCTTTTTTTCAAAGTTGTTTCAAAGTTGACTTTGTGGTGGACCAGCAGTTTTCTCTTTGCTCTTGAAGAAATCTGGAAAAGCTGCCTCTCTATGTTTTATTGTGTACTTCACTTATGTACAAGAAGACATAAACATTAAATACATAATATATATGTAATATATAATATATAACAACAAAAATATTTTACACCTCATTAAATGTGTGTGTGTGTGTGTGTGTGTGTGTGTGTGTGTGTGTGTGTGTGTGTGTGTGTGTGAATGTCAAATGTTGTGGGTAAATGTGTGTGTGTGTGTGTGTGTGTGTGTGTGTGATTAGGAACTATGGAGGTGTGTATGTGGGTCTGCCTACAGACCTGAGCAACATTCCTCAAGTCCAGATAGGATCGCTCAGAGGTAACACACACACACACACACACACACACACACACACACACACACACACACACACACACAGCATTTGAAGTTCACTTGCTCAGTTGTAAACATAGAAATCATTAAAGTACATTAAATATATCAACGTGGTTAAAACAGAGTTAAAATTAGATAGATTTCACTGAGATTTTTCCAGAAAAAAATTATTTCATCTAATTCACAGCTGATTTACCTTACCGAAAATGTCTATGAAAGTTAAAGCTCCTATTAATTTAGAATCAATTCTTAAAATATCTCTATCACAAATTAATTGAAATGATCAAAGAATGTTTTTAAAAACTTTGTAGCTCAACACAACCAGCACAGGCAACAGGACGTGAAGCTTGCCAGTAAGCAGGCTCTTGAAGCAATGCATTGTGGGATTTGTA